>NW_017308018.1:5364-83484 GCF_000935625.1 Nanorana parkeri
GAGCCTAGGAGCCAGCTCCATTGACGACAACTATCGAAAACCTCAAACTTTAGGCACCAGCTGTAATTTTTAAGGAGCATTTGGTACCTGGACATTTTTTTTTTAATTTGCATTCATTCTTTTACATTTAGGGCCTGTTCTTAATGCACACAAGAATGTGCTAAATGAGAAGCTAAAAAAAATGCACGCTAATATGTGTGATAATGTTGACGCCTAGGTGTGAATGCAGTCTAAGAATTATGGGCAGAGAGATATCTGTACTGCCTCAAAAAGAAGCTTCATCACCAGGACCTGCTGTGGTACTTGGATGATGGATTATGCATGCAAGCACAATACAAACCTCCCAACATTCTGAGATATTAAAATGAGGCCACCTTTTAGCACAATGTAAGTAGGCAAAGGACACAACCCTAAAACAATCTCAGTTATGCAGATTAATACAAGACGTGCGTTTTATTGAGCAGATTGAAATTCATTGCAGTGAATGAATGAACTTGTGCAAAAAAAGTGCACATTCATGTGCAAACCGCTTATGTCGCGCTTTTCCAGGCATTTCTATTAAAGTCTATGCGGCCAAACGTGCTGCAATCTGCCAAAAAAAGCTCATGTACTTTTTTTCTAGCTTTTGGCATTTCACATCTTGCGACAAAACTCTCAGGTGGGAACAGGGGCCATCGAAATGAATGGGATTTCTTGTGTTGAGAGCTTTGTCGCCTTAGCTATGAGCGTCAAAATGCCAAAGTTTGAACAGGGACTTGGGGAGATGGGTGATTTTTAATCATCATGATGTAGAGAGGGGAACAGAGGTGTAGTTTGTGAGGGTGTCATCCTGTACTGTATACTGGCAGTACAGTATACAGTACACTTCAAGGTAATTGGGAGTTAATTGATTGTGTAGGAATTGTAGCAGTTTAAAAACAATGCTCCACTTTTTTTTTTTATTAAACTGGATTTTTTTGTTCTGTGAATGGCTTCTAATTTAAATAACCCCAGCTTGAAATGAAGGTAATTTAATTATTTCTAATTCAAATATGTACCCTGATCTTACATAATTAATATTCTCTTAATATTTCAAGATAATTTAATTTTGCTATACAGAGCTCCTCCAGCTGCTTTGTACATTTGTTGAAGGGAGGCCAGTAGTCTAGCAATGTCATTGAAGGAGACAGATTCAAACCCAAATGATTTTGTAGAAATCCTATTATCGTCTGTGGATAATTTGCCAAAAATAGATTGCGAGCTCAGTTGCACGCAAAAAGCTCTGCTGTATCTAAATTAGCGCGGTTTGGAAATGTATGATATAAAGGAGCATTACAGCTGCTCATCTCAGTTTATTTCATGCCCTTGTACTTTTATTTCCATGCGTCTCGGTTTTATTATGCACTGTTGCTCAGCCCCTTAGAAGAAAAAAATAAATCTATTCTACAAGATCTATTCAATTTAGCAGATCTAAAGCTTTATCACTTAGTCTGAGCTGAAGACTGCTTTTTTTTGTGTGTGTGCAAACGGCTATGTTCAGCAGAATCGTTGCATAATTGGCAGCCGGCTGATTTAGTCAAATAGATTTTAACGAAGGCTGTGAAACACAAATGGGTGTAAAACTTTCAGTTTCTTGAGGAAACCTTTAACTTGTTCTTTGACCTTAAGTTGTCATTTTGTATTTCCTCATCTGAAAAGACCCAAATGCACGAATAGACATTCAATTAAATGTATTTTCTAATAAAGGGCTAGTTATAATGCTGAGGAGAAGAGTAGGAAAATAGTCACAGTTTATGGTTTAGTGATGAACTTTGTGTTGTGGAAATATGTTAGGATTGTTCTAATTTTGTGCATATCCGTGGTGTTTGCCTGTTACTGTGGCAGCACTGGGAGGTTTGGCTATGAGAAGGAAGTGACACCACACTATTCAGTTTGGTGTGAAAAGCTCAAGTGTCAGTCAGCATCTCTGAACAACATTTTAAAAAGCGATAAACTGTTTTGTTAGCAAACCCCTTCATTGCTACCACAGTATCCTGTACTGCATATGCGGAGTGGTACATCTTAAAAGTGTTATTGTGTGTAAGCTATGGACATTTAAAAAAATGTGCTGCAGCATCTGTACTAACTAAAGTCCCCCTGCAAAGTCTTGCTGTGCCACTGAAGTCCACCTCCTGAAGCTTCTTCTAAAGCACATGTCAAATTCAAGGTCCAGGACCCGAATCTGGCCTACAGGGCCATTTCCTAGACTTCTGCTTTCAGATCTAGGTATTACGTTATTACTAAAACCAGTGATAATCTAATGCAGAGGCAATTATGATAAAGATTAGATGCATTTATATAGTCTTACAGATACCTTTTGAGGGCAACCATAATGTTGATGCGGCCCACGATTAAATTGAGTTTGACACCCCTGTTCTAAAGGGTTGATAATGCTGCTGCACTGTTTTTGAATTCAGAGCAAGGTTGTCACCCCCTCATGTAGGCTTGCACTGCAGTTGGGAGAAGATGTTGCAGGTAGTAAGGTTATTGTGGTTTTACAAAAACAAATGTTCCCCACTGGAGTTCCGGTGGAATTTTGTGTGATTAAAACAATTTTAGGGTAGTAGAGTTTCCTTACTGATATTGGGAACAGTAGTGGATACCTGTTAATTAAATACAATTATTAGAATAGAAGCTTTTATTTAGCACAAACAGTTTGCACAGCACTTTACAATACAAGGAAGACATAACAGTTACAATACAAATCAACTGCACATGAGCTTATAAAGGGAGTGGCGAGTGGTACAAGATGTGGTATCTGTGTGGAGATGAATTGTTTGAGAAAGTGATGGTTCAGTGGTTAGGTTCAGGTGGGATAGGCTTTCCTGAATAGATGAGTCTTTAGGGATCGCCTAAAGGCAGACAGAGTAGGAGATAGCTGGACGAGTCAGGGTAAGGAGTTCTAAAGGATTGGAGAGACTCTAGAAAAGTCCTGGAGGCAAGCATGGGAGTAGTTGATGAGGGAGTTAGAGAGCAGGAGGTCTTGGGACAAGTGCAGTGGAGGGGACGGTTAATGTAATACTTTGAGACAAGGTTGGAGATATAGCCGGAGAGCAGAGTTGTGGATTGCTCTGTAAGTGGCTGTTAATATTTTGAATTGTATCCTTTGGGAGTCTGGAAGCCATTGGAGGGATAGGCAGATATGTAGACACTGAGTGGTTGGTTAGGTGGATGAGTCTGGCAGCAACATTCATGATAGACTGAAGGGGCAATAGCCTGTGTAGAGGTAGGCCAATGAGGAGGGAGTTGCAATAGTTGAGACCAGAGATAACAAGTAAGTGGATAATACTGTAAATGTTCTGTGTGCTCACCAATTGCTTGATTTTGATTAACCTTCTCAAATTATCATCTGCAGGGTATTATCTTCCAACAAACTGGAAATTGATTTTGACTCCCTTCATTGTGTCTAGAATGTTGTGCTGCAGGTCATGTTCATTGAATATGCAAACGTCCCATAATTGTCCTATGTACGGCCAATCTATTCTGTGGCTGTGATTTTTTTTTTTTTTTGGCTGTTCATCAGGAGGCCTGCCATAGTAAAATGCAAGGGATCTGCTAATGTCTACATGTAGCACAATAGTGGAAGTGTGGCACAGTAACCCGATCATTCCAATGACCTGTGATCATTTAAATTACATAATAGTCTCCCTTTTAAATATTACATTAAATAGGATTTTGCTTTGGGGCAGTCTGTGGTTTAAATGTTATCTAATTGTTTTTCACTATTGGTGGCAAAACCTTCAGATTTGTGCAACAGTATTAAAACGAATCTCTGTTTTAGAAGTGATCTTTTCATGATGTGACAATCCTCTTGGCTTGATCTCTGCTCATTGACTGACTGATCATATGTTTGGTTTACATATGAATGTTTCACTGAGCTGGTATGAAACCTGAGATTAGGCAGCAAACACGTGACGTTGTCCTCAACTGCCTGGGAATGTACCTAGATTTGGTTTCATGAGGTCAAAAGACATGCCATGCTGAAAAACATCAGTCTGCCCTGGTCTCCTCATTAAGACCTATTTTTGTTTTTAAAGCGGAACTCCAGCCAAAAAACCGAATGCACTACTTAAAGTGGCAACGGTTTTCACTGAAAATATATGGCCCAATATTTGATCTAGTTCAGCTTCAGTTCTAAATCGTACATCCTGGTTACGATGTACAGCCATGGGGTGACCTCACAATTAGGAGGCAACAGTTACTTGAATCGCCTGCCTGTTTGTTGGTGCAAGTGTGGATTTCCTCCTTTCCTTTTACAGTAAGTTGCCTTAGATCCCCTTCACATTGGCACCATTTGTTACTGATTGCATGTTAATGTGAATTGCATTAAGGTAGCCAATTTATTTTTAATGGGCTGCCAACCCACCACAACAGTAACTGGATATGTACGTTTTTTTGTTGTTTTTTTTTACGCATTATGCCATCTGTATATTGTGGTCCACTTCGAGATGCATGTTATGTGCTATCCAAAATGAACCACACCACAATGCATCACACTGCTCATGTTACCGTGTAACACTAATGCTACCTTTTTGAGGTACAGACCCAGAAAAGCGTGCTATGAATGGGTGTTCGGGTTCCTTATCTCTGGACTTGTTCCTCGTCAAAGACTTGGAAAGCATTGAAGCCAACACAACAGCATGATGGCCAAAGGAGAGCTCAGCAATGATGGCCTCTGCACTTTTTCTCATGACAGAGCCACTTTAATATATCCCCTCCCAGATCACAGTGCTTGAAAATGTTAAATCGGCAGAACTCTGCATTGCAGTAGTACTTCCCACCCTATTTTGTGGAATATTTGGACATTTTTGGAATAGAATAAATACAGATTTCAAGCAGTTTTACTAGCGCCAATTTACAATCTGTGTATTATTTTTTGTTTGTTTCAAGACCATGAGGAACAAAGGCCTTTTTTTTCTAATATTTGCCTGTGGTTCTGCTGTAAGCAAATAGCTGTTTAGTTTATGTACGCAAACAAGAAAAGATCAATTGTACGAATATTTCTATGAATATTGTCCAGGACTGGACTGAGAGTGCTTCTATCTGAGCTCAGCTGTGGTTGGAGACTAATCCTTTCTTTGTGACTGCACATGGCACAACAGGTGTGGGAAGTTGATATTTGATTGTAAATGCATGACCTTACAGGACATTTGACAAATGGTTTGGAGAGCAGGATCTACCAGCTGAATGAAAAAACTGACATTGGGTATAAATCTGAAAAAGAAGCTAATACTGCTTCATAATAAACATATCCATTTGCTCAATGAAAGGACTTGTGGGCATTTTGGTCTTAGGGTGGTAGATTCTAATATTTACTACATTTCATAGTTTGCATGCATTAGGCTGTTTTCATAGCTCATCCGGGTTTAAATAGAGTGCTTGTCAACTTATAAAATAGAGGGGGGCTCAAATGTGGCCCATGATTTCTGCATATTATTCAATGATGGAAGTCTGTCATAGAATGAAGACTTGCTGGAGAAAATATCAGAGACTGTTGTGCAGGAGCAGCCGGAGGCTGAGTTAATCCTGTAGTAGACTGTCAGAGATTGGGGACATGTTACATGAAATGCTGGAGATTACTGTTTATAAAAGCCAATTGGAAATCTGTGCTCCCACTACTGACTGCTGGGGTCCGAGAGCTTGCGCTTCAAACACCAAAGGGACCATATGTGGCCCTCAAGGCGGCAGGTTGGGCACCAGGGTGCTAAAATGTATTATCTGTTGGTATAACTGGTCCACCCTCTTCTGTACACTGGCTACTTGGCCTGGCCAGGATGAGCCTGGTGAACTTCACAAGTATGTCAGTGGGGTGCGGTGATAAAGGCTCCTGTTTCATGTATATTGTGTGGTTGCAGGTTTGTTTTAGTGGTAATGGTCTCTTGTGGACACAAACCGTGTGCCTTATCAAAAAAAAGAAAACTGTACTGAAAGAAATAAGTAGGTTGATCTTTGTTTTTGCCAGGCTGCCGTGCTAATTCAGTGTCTCAAAGTATTTTGGCTTTACTGACATGGAACAATTATGCAGTACAGGAGTTTTAATTTTGCTCCTGAAATAATTTGGTGCATGCTAGTTTAAGCCAGTTACCTAAAAATACTCTAACCACTGGAGGTCAGAAATGGCACATATATATTTCTCTCAGGTTTCCTTTTAGGCCCCATTCACACGGGAATCGGCCGACATGTACAGCTCCGTGCCCCGTGCACGGCCGCATCGGGCAACTCCCGGGAAGGACAGGTGCTGTGTGTGATTAATACGCAGCCCCTATCCTTCTCTATGGGACTATGCGGTCATATGCCCCCCTACGCTCACCTCCAGTGCAGGTCCATGCGGGTGCGCGTTTGCTGGCTCCGACGCATACGGGATCCATCCTCTCAGTGTAAGTACGCATGTAGTGCTTCAGTCAGACAAGGCCGGACATATAGCTGAGCAGAAACTGAGGCAGAGAGGTCAACAAAGATGGACACCAGACCTCTATCAGCAAGAACCCACACCGGTTTTGACAGTGCGCCTGATTGCCGCTTCCATTTGTAAACGCAGAAGCCAGCAGAGAAAGTCTTTCTTTACTCTTTCTGCAATTCCGAGAGGTGACATCTAATGCAGAGTGCGGTAGAGGAAAAGAGTAGTGGAAGACTTCCTCTCTTGACTTTTGTATTTTACAAAGGACGGCGGGGATTTGGTGAGCTGTCAATTCCTATGCGGGTCTTGTGCATGTCCTGTGCTTTTTAATAGTAGCCCCAGCATTTCGGCACATGCCTCCCCACTGGCATTAGCTCTCAATTACCCAATTGCCTGATAATAATGAGT
Source organism: Nanorana parkeri (assembly GCF_000935625.1). Lineage (NCBI taxonomy): Eukaryota > Metazoa > Chordata > Amphibia > Anura > Dicroglossidae > Nanorana > Nanorana parkeri. The sequence goes on from NW_017308018.1 coordinate 12,188, forward strand.
ATTTTGAAAAATACACTTATAGTTGAGTATTTACAGTGACGCAATATTTATTTTTTTAATGATATTTTTACACAAAATATTTTAATAGTTTTAATAATTTGTAGCATAGTTTAGTTATTGTAGATTTTCTTGTTTTTTCTTTATTATGGTTAGAATCTTTTTGTTTTTGAGAATGTCTAACAATAAAGATATGGTGTAGCAGATGCCAGTGTTATTTAGGTTATTTGTTCTTTTATGACCTTCATCTCATACCTGGCTAGTGAGACGTTCCTCACCACTCATTTTCTAATGAATGTGCCCTCTGTTCCAAGTCTTGGCTGAATCTGCCAAGGCAAGGCTAGGGGACTGCAGTGCTACTGGCAGCCTGCACAGTGTTTGCATGGATTACACTTTAGATGCTGAGATTATCGATGCTTTAGGCTCCTTATCCCTCATTCACATCATTCATTTTTTGTTACTTTTTTAGTCTTAAATGTACCAGATGTCTTCTTTTAAAAGTTTTTTGCATTTCCAAGGTCTTGAAACCTGGCAATTATTTGCCAGTTTATTAAAAACTTGTGCAAGTTTATTTTTTTTAAATAAACTGTATAACCTATATGGATTCCCTAGTGGGCTGCTGATTTACTGCCTTTGGCTGAGCATCGTACTTGGGGCATAGTTACATGTGTTAGGACATTTGTTTGTCAGGACTGTTTTTTTTTTCCAATACAGGTCAATGGTAATGGCAATGTATCTCAGGAGGAACTCAAATATAGGCTGAATGCATTTGGAAGTATGCTGTATTTACCTGTCCAATCACCAAAGGAAATAAAGGATAGGAGCAATATAAAAATGTATGCGATAGGAGCAATATAAAAATATATATTAAGAAACCACGTTTCTTAATATGTGTACCTAAAATGTATTTCCTATATTTCTTGAGCATGTATTTTCAGTCTCTATATCTGCTTTGTTGTCACTTTTAAGCATACAGGTATCTTTAGACCAATGATTCTTTGCTTCTTTTCAGGCTCTTATCTTGGAACATAAGCAAATGAGAGAGTCTTTGGACATTGGCTTGTTGTGAATGGGAATGCTGAAGTGATAAAAACAATCAATAAACTGTGTACATATTTAGATCTTTGTAAAGTGTATGTATACAGATACCGTATAAGTTTCATAAGCCTTGTATTTACTGAGTGTGCCGCTCCTTTTTTTCCCCCCTCATTCTGCACAGTACATCTTACTGGTCAAAACTAGCAATTAACTTAATTTGTTATCATTTGCATTTCTATCAATAATAATAAACAAGCATTGTATGTGTACTAACCTGTTTATGGACATGCGTGCATACAAAAAGAATTTCTCCTCATGGCCACGGAGGTTCTCATACATCGCCCAAAATTGACCTCTTTGTGGGCGGTTGACAATTATAGGATGGACCCAGAACCTTTGCCTTCTCTGTCTCTTTCTCCTCAAATGAATAAGGCGCACAGCCGCAATGATTGCTGCACTTCGTCGTCGCTTGACAATATCCATATTAATAGCTCCACTCAGCACACTCTCCTCTCCAACAAAGGAACTTCACACAGCACACGGTCCTTTTCAGACAAAGAAACAGGAAAAGGAAATACTGCGACTCAAGAAGTTTTTCCCATTGGATAATCCCAGAATTCATTTTCATTGGACGCTTGTGTACTCTATCAAAAAACGCGCGTAAAACGCGCGTTTTATAATGTGAAAAACGGATCTAAATACGCCTGAAAAACGCGCGTAAAACGCCCAGGTGTGAACCAGGCCTTATTAAATATGCACTGTAATACATGCCTCTAAAAGGTACCTCTGCTTGAAAATGTTATAACTTTACAGGAATATCCGTCTAGTTCTATCATAATAATAATTGGGTAGCCAAGATGAAAGAACTAATGCACATGATCCAATTTGGACTCCCTCTTCCATCTTGGTTTAAGTTAAGACTACATTAAATCTCTGAAGAATATAAACAATTTATTAATTGAATACCTCTTACTCATATGTATGACCCCCTAATGCAGAGCTTGTGAACTGACCTGTAGATTTATTGCAGGTATTTTTATAGTGCCGACAATTTACGCAGCTCTTTTACATATTGCACATTCACATCAGTCCCTGCCCTCAAGGAGCTTACAATCGAAGGTCCCTATCTCATGCATACATATGAGGGCTGATTTAGACAGGAGCCAATAAACCTTCCAACATGTCTTTGGAGTGTGGGAGGCAACCAAAGTACCCAGAGGAAACCCACGTAAGCATGGGGAGAACATGAAAACTCCTTGCAGATAGTGTCCTGACCAAGATAAGAACTGGGGGCCCCCAGCGCTGCAAGGCATTAGTGCTAACCACTATGCCATTGTGCTGCCCATGTACCATGTGCTGCCATTGTGGTGCCTTACATCTTCCTTTTGTTGGCTGATAAATGAGGTGCCACCAGTCACCCCCACTCCGCCTCTGCATTCCTTTCTTCTTTGCTCTGATCTGCCATTCTTTGGAAATTCTTCTCCTGTTTGCTTCTGGTGTCAATTTCCTAACTGCATTATCAAATTTGAAAATTAAACGGTTAGCTTACCTGCTGTACTTGGGCTTAAAATACATATTCAGGCAAACCACAGAATAGTTGAAATACATATGTTTATGGTTTTAACTGCCAAAGAGTTGGTAATTTTAGTGAGCTATTCTTGTGATGCACACACCTCTTAGTTAGGAAGATCACTCTTCTTCTTCCTGGTCTAGCATTACTGCTTTCTGGGCCAGCTCTTTTGCTTCCTAGGCCAATCATACTTGCGGGACAGAGATGCTATGCTTGCAACTAAAGCAGCTAAATCCTCCAAATTGCCAAACAGGAGGAGGTGACTGGAATAATGCTTGCATGTAATATGTTTTTTTTTCTTCAACAAAAATTGATTTTTGCTGCAGTGGTTGCCCCATTTTGCATTGCATTATCCTTTCTTCTGACGCATAGCACAGAAAGCGTAGGCAAGGTGTTCAGCAATTAATAGGAAGACCTTGATGACAAGGAGCTCCCTGTGCAGACATTCCTAGAAATAAAAACTACATCACACAGGTGAATTCTGAATATGACACATTCAAATAATAGTTGTCATTGGAAACAAACCCTCTGATAACTATGGGGTTTCTTGTTCCTGCTGTGTGCTGCAGAAGAGAATAGTACTTGTTTCTAAAAATGGCTACACATCCATGAGAGTTTCCTTAGATCTCATCTGTTGAGTTGGAACATTTTACCAATAGCTTAGGTAGGCCTTCCAACTACAAAAGAATTCAGAGACTGTCCATTCTGAAAGGCTCTCGCACTACATAGTTAGTGGTCAGTTTTGCTTATTTAACACAATAAATCTAAGGCAATCGCTGGTGTATAACCAGCATAATATGTATGTATATTTTCTTTTAAAGGGAAACTATAGTATACAGGGGGCACATATGAGTTATTGCATTGTTTACCTTTTTAAAGCCTAACTGATCGTTTCACATGGAAGAAAACATTTTATGTGAAACAAATGTCTGATCTGCCCCTGCGTTGTCACAACTAAAATGCTGAAATACGCTGGGGAGCTGTATGCTTGGTAGTTGTGAGAACGCAGGGGGGCACGTCTGTAATCTTCACCTTTAGTAAACATGGCCACTGTCTGAAGACCGGGAAGAAAAGTGAAGTAAGGTATGCAAAGAATACAAAGCCTGCAATTCTCTAAGTATGTGCAGGGCCGGCCTTAGGGGTGTGCGAGCCGTGCGGCCGCACAGGGCGATGATTGTAGATTGTCCTTACTAAACATTTATAAAGGTGTGTTTGTTGTTATTTTAAAGATAAGGGTAAAGGTTCACTTTACTGCTTTTCTATATTTTTGTTGTTGAATTGTAGATTTGGCTACTCAGTGACTTGTAGATGTAACTCTTAACTCCCTGCTTAACCGCTATTGAGATATAAGCCACATAGAGTGCTTTACTTTAAGCGTGTTGGCGCACACCTTTACTTGCATATTGAGAGCAATAAAGCGAAGCAATTGTCTGGTGCTGCAAAGCAGAAATCTTAAGAAAATCCTCACTGCACACCTAACTGATGTACCCATCTTACTGGGTGCTGTAGTAATGTGCAGATGGTGCTGTAATTAATCCAGGCCAGCACACCTGTAAGTCTTCATCCAGAAAAACGCCATTGATGTTCATTCAGCATGTAAGAAAGCAACTTTTCAGATTCTTGCAGGTTCCCTTCTTCTGGCAAAAGTGCTGCAAAGCAGGGCACAGAATCTTTGTCTGTAACAAGAAATCAAGGCTGCCTCCTTCTTTCCATGTAGACTTGTATTTCTAAACTAAACAAAAACAGGTTTTGGGTAGACGTATACAATCTGTTTAGTAGTATCAAGTCTCGTTTAGATGGGTGGCTGTCTGTGAATAAATATTTGCACTGGATCACTTTTTACAGGAAAGTAGAGGAGCGGCTGCCTGATGCTCAATAGGTGATACTGCCACCTCCTGAATGAGGCTGTGATTTTGTTTTTTAAATATATAAAGGGGGATATTTCCTTGAACTACTGTGCTGCAAGCAGTTGCGGTCCAGTCCCCTTCACCTCCATGGTCGCGTTTTGGCAGACATCACCACAGCCATTGCAATGTATAGAGCACTGCCTAGCTACATTAGTAACATTGCAGCCGGTGGCTGAGGAATGGTGAAACTGCTTTACTAACTCTCAGCCGCCGGCCTAAATGAGGCCCAACTGTGTTGGTTTCGTAGATCTCCCATGGCTTACAGCAAAAGATCTCACTGTCCTTTCATTTCTCGAAAAGATGGTGTTTTTTTCCCTTTTCTACTTATGAACAAGTTAATTTATAGAATATTGGAGAGAGATAAGGGAAGTAATATATAGTAATGAAGAATCAATCCAGTGGCATTTGAGCTTGTCACTATTAAGTTGTTAAAAAAAAAAAAAAAGCACAGCACATTATAGGTGTTTTAGCTTGCAGGCAGCTCAACCAATGTTCAGGATGCTTATGTGGCCATAGAAACTTTTTTGATTGATTATATTTAAATGTGTCCTATTTTGATACAGTTGAGTTGTTTTCTAATCACACGCCATATGGCGTAGTGGAAATTCCCTAAAATGCTGGAGGAAATGTTGTGAATGCTTTTAAATTATTGAAATCCTGCTTGTTTTAGACTCTCTTGTTGAACACCAGATTTTCACATACAGGACATACTGGTGTGCAGAATAAGGAGCAGAACAAAATGGTATTATTCTTTTCACAGAATATTTTTAGATGTGTGAAGTTGATATTGCTTTCTCAATTGTCAGACGCATAGTAGTAGAATGGGTGTCAGTGAAGTATACTTGTAAGGTGTGAACAGCATCTAGAGGCTGAGCTGCGGGATATTCTAGTTACATAGTCAGGTTGAAAAGAGACACGTATCCATAGAGTTCCACCTATAGAGATTAAGAAAAAAAACTTAAAACGGAACGCTATGCCCACAGTTAGCCACAGTTAATCCTGAGGAAATGTGATGAGATTTACTATTGCCTCTGTTTTACCTGTTTGTACCCATTTTGCTTCAAAGTGGTCTTTATTCCTCACTTTGGCAGCTGCGCCCTGCGCTGCAGTTTCCATGGACTTAATATAAAGTCCATTGAGGTTGGAACTGATGTCTCTGACTTAATGGAAGACTGAAGATAGAACAATACACTGTGGCTGAAGATGAGTGGGGGACCAGCACTTTGCAGCCAAGCACTGAATAAGCATGGGTTGTGGCTAAGAGCTAAGCATAATTAGCATCTGAATGTACACAGGCATACATACTGTATAGGATTTGGCACATTCCTGGCATGAATAGGATATAAATATGTGCATAGCAATGCATAAGGTTTACAGTGTGGACTGCAACATGTAACACTGAGGCTGCAACCCCTGGTCATTAGCATTGTTCCCTCATTCCAGTGCAGTTCTTTAACCGGAGCTGTTCCATATGTGTGCAGTGCTATAGTTTTACATGCTTACTTGTTGGCATCCTAATAGCAATGCCTTAAAAAGTATAGTGGACACAAGCTGGCATTCTTAAAGAAGTATTGAGAGAGTAAAATGTACTGTTCCCAATGCTTAGTGCGTGACACTGCAGCTGTCACATGCTGGTTCTATACATCTAGAGCTCACAGTCTTCTCCCTGCAGAGAGTTGTGACTGCTAGTCCACACACAGGGATTCCCTCTCTGTTCCTCCAGCGCTTATACAGGGGCAGAAGGGGAGGGGTGGGAACAGCTGGCTCTGACTCTAGAGAGGCAGAGCCAGCTGTCAATCAGGCAGTGGGGTGGATCCTGACAATGTTGCCGGCATCCTTCTTGGCTGCAGCACGGCTCTGTGCTGTCGGAAAATAGAGGGCAGTAGCCCGCTAGATGCTGACTTTGGGTCACAGGAGTACATTAGCAAATGTACTACTTTGACCCAAAAGAGGACTAAAGCCAAAAAAAGGTTTGCCTATAGTTCTCTTAAGTAGTTTAAACATATATGTACTTATATGTACAAAAAAATACCCTTGCAGTGGGTCCTCCTCACCTTACAAGGGTCAGATGCTCAATAAGTCTAAGGGTAGAGGAATAAGGTATAGTATATGTCTTATTCCTCACTTCGGCAGACTTTTAGCTCTCGCCTCTTCTCTGACATTCTGGGTTATGGGTGAGCCCTTACTGTCTTCATGGACAATTCAGGACCATTGGTCCTGCATTGAATGTGATGACATCAGAGTGTGATCATGGCTTGGAGTGCCTTAGAGCAGAGGCTTTAGGGGACCAGTCCCACATCATGGAGGAAGTCTGCTGGAATGAGTAATAAGAGAAGTATTACAGCTCATTCCTCTATCCCCTAGACTTAACAAGCATTTAACCCTTGCAGTGTAGGGGAGCCCCCACTGTAAGGATATTTTATTTTCTGGTGCCATGAGTGGGGCTTTAAGGTTCTCATCACATTGGTATGAACTGACAATGTATATAAAGATTTCCATCTGTCTATATATACTTTCCATAAATGGAAATACAAGTCCTCCATTCTAACAGTATCCAGATCGTAAGTCTGGCTCTACAGCTGGAAGTGGTTACTGTGAGTTTTGTTGCTATCGTTACCATACAGAATCCTATTTAAGGATGTGCACTGGGTCTTATGGTCAGGTTTGGACTTGTGTGGTGATTCTTGAGATTGTTGTGGCTATGTCAGGAATACCTAGATAAAGTACAGTATGTTTTTACCTTTTTAACCCTTCAGGGTATTGCAGAGTGGTATGGAGATAAGACGACATGGTGCTTTTGCTGCACTGAAATCCCAAGCATTATTAGCACTGCCCAGTTTACCTCTGCAAACTACTCTACTCCTGTTACTAGGGTGACACCTCTGCTCCTCCATAAGGTACAGATAGTAAGCATTGTCACCCAAGGATAGGAAATGTGTTGGTGAGATCACCAGTTGAAAATAAAGGACAAAATCCCCAAATCCAGAAACTAATGCAGCCACTTCAACAACTAAGGACTGGTAATTTGCAATAATAATATATTTGACAATTTCCTTCTTGGGTTTTGATATACTTTTCTGTGTTTTTGTTCATTAAGCAACATTTTGTTCAGCGATTCTGGAAGGATGTGAACACTCCAGTAGTTATGATATAGGGGTCTGCTTGGGGCATTAAAGAGGTTACCTACCTAAATAATTTTCCTTCTTTTACCTTTTCAGGGAGGATGGCGGTATTTATGGTCGCAGCAATTAGTATTTCCCCCACATTTGCAGCAGCAGTTCATCCTTATCTTGTGTTTGTTTAATTCTGGTTAATTTAATGCCGCATTTTTCCAACTACGCCTACCCACTCTTGCTCTTTCTTAGCTATCCTTGCTTATTGTCTCCATCAGTCATCACATCCAGTCACCTCCCCAATGACAATCACTTCACTCGTCACTTCTGTTCTTGTTAACTTTTACTCCTATCTATCTACACATAGTCATTTTCCCATAGTCAGCCCCTTCACTCACTACCGCTTTCCCCATTGATACTACCCGCCTGTCATTTCATATTCCCAGCCTCTCACATGTTACTACTATCCTGGCTTTTCTCGGTCTATCAATGTACTCAATCAGCTCTGACTTCTTCTGGTCATTCCAAACTGTCCATCACTCCCTGATCCCAGCCCCTTCGCTGCCCGACATAATCTCACTTATCTACTACATTTATGGAGATCCGCACATTGTCACCTCCTCGCTGTCACCCCTTTCACTCAGCACCACCTCCATGTCAATCAATCTAATTGGTCCCCTCCTTAATCCTGCCCCTCCACTCTGTATGCTTATCATTTTAAAGAAGAACTCTGAGCAGATTTAAACCTAAACCTTGCAGTGTGGTAACTCCCAAACTGCAAGAGTTGAGTGTTAGTTTTGGTCTAGGGTATAAAACAAAGATATACTCACCTGAACCTTGGTCCTGCCTGGCTGCTAGACCCGGTCTCTCGCCGCTCCGGCGGTCTAAGAACCTGTGAGTCATCACGCCTAGTAATAATATATTGAACACGAGGAAGCCGAAGGACATTCCACCACCAGAGCGGACTGGTCTAGCAGCCCAGAGGGTCCGAGGTGTTGGCGCGTACATCATTATTTTACACCCTAGACCAAAACAAGCACTTAATCCTTGAAGTGCGGTGGTAGCCCCACTGCAAGGCTTAATTTTTATTCTGCCCAGAGTTCTTCTTTAAACCCAGCTTTGGGTCTTATTTGGGTGAGCACACTTTTGTAACCAACTGAACAGACCTGTATCTGGTTCTTTATCATCACAAACCATCCTTTTAGCATTGGTTTACTTTTTTAACACATTTCTGCAATGCAAATGCTCTGTCCAAACAATAAATATAATTTCTTTCACTTTGATGCACACTTTTTTTCTTTTTACCTTCCACCTCACATTGATTCTATGTGAATATGAAGAGTGTGTTTCCTTAACTACGTGTACGGTTTCTTCCTTATACCGGAACCCTATTTACTGTTCGCATCTATAGGAAAGTACAGAGCAAATATTTTACTACTATTTATAGCAATGCTAGAAGTTCTACATGATATGCAATTATGATCATTTCCTATTCCAACCATCTAGCTATGTATTATAATTTGGTGCATCCAGTCACGCTTTTTATTCTGTTAACTTGTCATATTATCTAATTACATTAATAATCATTTAATTTTGACTTGCAATATTTTTATGGTATGTTGCGCTAAGATTTTTATTTATCTATACATTTTTATGAATCATCCGATTACCGTATTTGCCGGCGTATAAGACGACCCCCTACTTTTTGTGTTAAAATATAGGTTTTGGGCTATACTCGTCGTATAAGACGAGTATAGCCCAAAATAATGTTTAAATGCACCCACTAACATCCATGGCGGTATTCCCGAGTGTGGCTCGGGGTTAATTTTCAGTACCATAAGCGGTAACCCCGAGCCACACTCGGGATTACAGTCTCTTACCTTGTCCACAATCCCCGCTATGTCCTCCGTCTTCCGCTGAGTCAATCACATCAGACTTTGCATTTAATGAATACAGGCTTTGTATTCATTAAAACAAAGCCTGCCGTGATTGGCTCAGTGCGGTATACTGTATGTAGCCGAAGCTACATACAGTATACCGTATCCATCGTTATGTACCCAGCGTATAAGACGACCCCCGATTTTCGGGGGATGTTTTAAGGTCTCAAAACCTGTCTTATACGCGGGCAATTATGGTACATTAGTAATCCTATAGTTCTCAACTATGTTTGTTTTTATATTATGAGTTACACTATTAATTTATACATTTTTATTTTAGCTTTAGTTTTTTATTACTGCCTGGTATTTTAATATTATTCCTGATCTCATATTTTACCACTCTGTGAATATCATGTCTGTTATCTACTATATATATACCCAGATTATTATTTTTTTATATGACCTACAATTTGTAATCGCACATTATGCAATGTGCCCCCTTTAATAGATCTTGATCATATGTTATTTTGGGGTTTCCTTTTTTTTTTTTTTCTTCTCAGTCCTGATGAAGGGGGAATATTGAGCCCCTCTAATCGTTCTTGTGACTTCCTGTCATGTGCAATAGAGTTCTTTTTTTTTTTTTTTTTCTCCCTGCACTTTATACATTGGCACTCTCATCCTTGTTACATTCTTTAGACTATTCTGGGCACCCCCAAGTATTTCCTCTCTGACAGAGAACCACCTCCTAAAATTTGAATCCAAAATGTCAGCCCTCCTCTTTAGGATTCAGAGCTCCACTAACCTGTCTTTTAATGAACGTTACCTGGCTCAGAGAACTACTGCTGTGCTGGGTAAGATAGGCTTGCAATTCTGTAAATTAAATGAAAAGGTCTTCTGTTCTGAAATTGATTAGAGATCTCATTATCTGTGACTGGCCGAACCATGATGATGTGCATGACATGGAAAACTCCTTTCCTACTTGCATTGCAGCCATCCTTATTTTAGATGTGTGTTTTTTTTTTTTTTTACATGAAGAGTGGTTTTCGAAAATACAGCAGTCAGCAGAGCACTGACAAGTCTTGTATGAAACAGATCTGTCATTGAGAACCTTAGTATCGCGTGCTTGCTTTTTATTTTTGGCAGTCATTACTATCATGACCTGCTTTTTCTGTGTCGTATAGCCCTTCATTCTCTCTATGTGCCAAACAACACATTATTTTATTTAACCTCTGTCACAACGCTCAATTGTGTGTGACACTAGTCTTCCAGCCTGCTGTGTAAACATGCCATTCTCTGGTGGTAGCTCAGCACTGACACACTCGTATTGGATAGAAATGCTCTGAATTTACAGTGCAACACACCTGCTGCCTATTAAGCCTGTTTTTACCCTTAGGGAATAAGTGCTTACTCACATATATTTTTTTTTTTTTAACTCCTAGAGACGACATTAGATCAATTACAAGCCATGCCCTGGCTTAGATTTTTAGGTTAACGGAACCTTCAGGGTCTTCGTATCCTCCAGGAGGCTGGTGTCTGCTCCCTTTCTGTACAAGGGGCATAGGAGCTGACTGCAGAGCCATGTTGCCGCAGAGTGTGATAATCATTACAGTGTACTGCTTCAGCTCACCCTTCTTCCTACGCATTGTTTGACTCTAGATGTGATGTGATAGAGAGGGGAAAGCAGACTTGTCTCTTCCTGTAACATATCAGATGACTGATTGCTGCTTATGGCTAAAAGAGTTCTGAACAAATAAGCTATGTCATTTAAGCTCATCTCTGTATCCATGTCCAGCTCTAACCTCACACAGCTGAAATATTGAGGTTTCCTGAGTAAACAAGTAATTACTAATTGGGTGAACATGCTGAGGTTACAATGCTGCAGCAATGTATCATGGTTACTTCTACTGCTTGTTAATATCCATAGCCAGTGATTTGGAGGAACAGTTTTTATAACCATAAAGCAATTTAAGAAAATCCTCAAACCACCAACCTTTGAGAAACACTAGTATAGCTAATTTAAAAGGATGTTCTTGATCCTTTAGGTATCAGACTAGACCTGTCATAGGCTAAACATGGAGACAGCCACTGCTCTTCTTGTGAAAATGCTGGTTGTTTGGCTTTTATACTCTACTAGTTTTAATGCTTTGGTCCGCTTTCCTAGAGCAAGTTAAAGGAGCACAAAGTTGGAAAAAATCCAGTAGTCCTTATTTGCATACTTTTATTCCTGAGTCACTGACTTAAAGGAGAACTATAAGGTGAGTGCTTTTCACTCACCTCATAGTTCTAGCCGACCTGTGACAATGAGACTGTCACAGGCCGGCTCAGTAGATCGGGAAGTGAGCGTACACATACCGGCGTTCGCTCACTTCCCGATCCTGTCACGGCTCTCTGCCGTGACAGGGGAGGGACTGGATTCCCCCCTCCCCGCGCTGATCCTCCAGCGCTGACTGGCGAAACGGACGGGGGAGGGGGGCGGGTACAGCTGACTCTGCTTCTAGATAGGCAGAGCCAGCTGTCACTCACGCAGCTGGGCGGATCCAGACATTGTCGGAATCCGCTTCAGCTGCGGCTCGCGGTATACTGAGCTTAGGGTGACGGGAGGACCCTAGTTTCCCGTTTACCCTAAGGAGAACTATGGGGAAAAGCCCTAACCCCATAGTTCTCCTTTTAAAGTATTTAAAGCTAGTGAATAATTTTGTTGTATACAGCATAGCACTATCTCTGATGACATTGGCTATAAGGTATCTAATGTGTCCTTGCTGTTGAGGTAGAACTTGTTTATCTCTCTGCTTATTTGTGATTGCTATTAAAGCACTTTCTGTTTCCTCCTGAAATCCATTGATTATTTTTGCTGTCAAGACACAAGGACAAAATTGTTTAGGGCTTTAAAACTGAGCATTTCAATCTCTATTAAACTGTGCGCATTAAAAATGAACCACACGTTAAATACATTCAGAATACAGCTAATCAATATTTTGCTATGGGCAGTGTTTGGATCCAGCTGACTGAGAAAGGGCTTTCCCCTCCTAATGTATGATTTTTAATGAAAATTCTATTTATTGTCTAGTATGGGATCTCTGGGACATTAACTCTTCCACTCAGCCGTGCAAAGATGTATGGGAAGACAGATGAGAAGGGCCTCTGTCGTGTATGATAAATGGAAGGGAATTGACAAATTGTGTGTTGGTAAATATAATTTGTGCCTTGATGAAATCTCTGTTCTTTGGAAGAAGGCTTAAATTTGTTTTAAGCAGTATTTGGTAAATCTTCAGTATGTTAAAGAGGGAAGGACAGAAGACAACAACTTACTTGAGACTTTTTTTTTTTTTTTAGGCCGGGTTCACACATCAGCGGCACCGTTTTTGCACCTTTGTATGTTCGTGAGCAGCATGCAGTATTGTGCACATTTCGATGTGGTTTTTGTTGCGCGCGTACATAAAGACGCACGTTTTGACTGGCAGCTTATGAAACATTGCGGGCAATGGAAGAACGCGTGTTTGAACACGCAAAACTGCTTACAAAAATGTGCAACATGCTTCTGCAGTGCATTTTTGGGCATTTCCATTGGAGTCTATGCGGCAAAAACGAGCTTTTGACTGCCCAAAGAAGCTCATGTTCCCTTTCAGACATTTGGTGTTTTCCTGCTGGCGTTTTTCTGCTCAGGTGTGAACCAGGGCCATTGAAAATCATGGGATTTCTTGTGTTGGGCATTTAAAAGCGCTTTTCCAACTGCTCAAAAACTCCTAGGTCTGAACCAGGCCTTAGGGGTTTTTCTTACTTTTCAAAGATATGCAATTCCATGGTCCTGTTCCTTTTTAAGTTGCAACATCACATCTGCAAGTGAAAAGCAAAAAAAAACCATTTTGATCATTACCTTATGCGGCAAGAATGTGAAAGATTGCTTCATTTCACAGAGGAAAAGTTTAAAGGAGAGCTATGAGGTGAGTGATTTTCACTCATTCTCATAGTTCGAGCCGATGTGTGACAATAAACCTGTCACACGTCGGCTCAATAGATCGGGAAGTGAGCGAACGCATACAGTCACTTGCTCACTTCTCGATCATGTCCCTGCAGAGAGCCGTGACTGTCACTCACGGCCCCCTGCAGGGATTTCCCTCCCCGCTCCGATCCTCCAGCGCTGGCGTGAGGAGCGGCCGGGGGAGGGGGGCGGGTACAGCTGGCTCTGCCTCTAGATAGGCAGAGCCAGCTGTCCCCGCCCCCCTCCCCCGGCCGCTCCTCACGCCAGCGCTGGAGGATCGGAGCGGGGAGGGAAATCCCTGCAGGGGGCCGTGAGTGACAGTCACGGCTCTCTGCAGGGACATGATCGAGAAGTGAGCAAGTGACTGTATGCGTTCGCTCACTTCCCGATCTATTGAGAACTGTGGGGAAAACACTGACCCCATAGTTCTCCTTTAATGCATCTTGACACAGATCAGCCCCCACGACAGCGTCTAACCTTGTAACAAGCTACAAAATTACTTATTGCAATGTGATTTATTGTTGGAGAGGATAATAAGGAAATGCTTCCTCCTACCTGCAGCAGACTGATTACTTTCACTCGGCATAGGCAAAGCCACTTGACTGGAACTCAAGTAAAGCCTTATAATAATAACACACTTGAGTGGTATTGCTGCCATTAAAAGAACTATGGCACAACCTTCCTTTTTTTTGCCATAATTCTCTTTAGGGTCACAGGAGGACATTTACTAATGTCCTCCTGTGACCCAAAACTCAGCATATAGCGTGCTATTGCCTCATAAATGCTGACAGAGCAGAGCTGCGTAGCAGCTGGGACGGATTCCGACAATATTGTCGGGATTCACCCCGCTGCCTGATTGACAACTGCCTCTGCCTGCCCCCTCCCCATCTATCCTTCCAGTCAGCGTTGAAGTAATGAGCAGGGGGGAATCCTTAGGGGGAGAAGATCGGGAACTGAGTGATCGGTGGTACTCAGTTTCCGATCAATAGAGCCGACGTGTGAAAGCTTCAGCATTGCATGTCAGTTCTAATTGTGGGGATGAGTGTATTTCACTCTATCCATAATTCTCCTTTAAGGCAGACCATTCGTTATGAGTGGGCTGTTAATGCACCACAATGGATCAAACAATTACACGTATTTTTTTTTGCATTGCAGCCTGCTACAACGGATGTGCATAGTGGTGCACTGCCAATTCTTGTACAGTTCTTTTTTTTTTTGGGGTGCCATGCACAATGAATTGCAGTGTAAAATGCCGCACATAGAACAGGTGCTTTGCCAAAACGTGTGCTTTTCTACAATCCGCAAGTTTAAATGGGCCATTAATGTTATTTGCAGGCCCACACTAGTGCCTATTTTATTTCAATTGGAGCACAATTCACAAAGTGAAAAAGGCAGCTGCATAGGTTGAATAGTGGGATCGTATTCTCTTTTAAACTGGAGGTATATAGTGTTTAATGTGTACATTTTTTGTATTCTGTTTAGAGCTAAAAAATAAATTGTTTAGTTAAACTCTAAAATATTGTGTGTATAATATATATGTAGTGTACTATGTATGTATATTACTATTTTGCAACCAGCAGGTAGCAAGCATGATTCTGGTACTTTAGGGTTTCAGATAACTGGTTTGCTACTGTGCATTGAATCGCCTAAATTTCAATACAGCACAAATAACTCCGTCCTGTTCACTGGTGTTCTGTAGGTGAAAGCATATCTAAAGCAGCAACTTTTTTTTCTTTTCTTCTTGTATGTATGCAAAAGGGTTAGTACCAATGTGTTAGTTTTATTTCTGTGTCTCTCTCCATTTGGCATATTCACTCACTATGTTTGTCCTGTTGACCACAATTATTGTGCCTGAAAGTAAGGGGAGAATCTTAAATCTTGAATTGTCACCAGAACATGGAATGGTGGTAATCTTGTTTGACTACTAAGAGGACTTTTCACTCACTTTGTAGAGATTTAATCTCGCTTACTGTTGTGTCTTCAGGATATGAAGTGCAGAGAAATCTCCCTCTCTGGGTCACAGATGGGAAAAAAAATCCAAAATGAAAAATAGTTTTGTATATATTTTTAAGTCATATTTGCAGCAGAGGAAGCTTTATTTTTCTCGCGATAAAGTGATATTAAATTTTTTTAAGTTAATTCAAAAGCTGATTAAATCGCTTAGGATGGATACTGCTCTTTTTGATGTTTAAAAATTCTAGCCTCCTACAGAATCAGCTGGTCCCCTAGTACTGGCCCTTATATCCTGGTCTAGGGTGGCTCCTTTTCCTTGCAGGATCCTTAGTTGTGCTAGTAAGCCATGTGTGTCTTCACAAGCACATAGACAAAGCAAAACAAGACACTCTGCTGCTTTTTGTTCCCTGCTCATTCCTCAAGCTAGTAGATGGACAATTGCTGGAGATTGCACTGTCCCTTGAGAGAGTTAAAGGAGGACTATGGGGTCAGTGCTTTTCCCCATAGTTCTCCTAAGGGTCATGGGAGGACATAAACTAGCGTCCTCCCGTGACCCAAAGCTCAGTATAGCTCGCGATATACTGAGACAGCCGCAGCCCGGGTGGACCTTTACATTACTGTCGAGATCCACCCAGCTGCGTGATTGACAGCGGGCTCTGCCTATCTAGAGGCAGAGCCAGCTGTGCCCACCTCCTCCCCATCCGTTCCGCCAGTCAGGGCTGGAGGATTGCAGGGGGGGGGGAAATCCCTGCAGGGAGTTGTGAGTGACAGTCACGGCTCTCTGCATGGACATGATCGAGAAGTGAGCGAGCGAAGGTATGTGTTCGCTCACTTCCCGATCTATTGAGCCGACGTGTGACAGTTTAATTGTCACACGTTGGCTGAAACTATGAGGTTGAGTGTAAATCACTCACCTCATAATTCTCCTTTTTAAAGTAGCTGTTTGGAAACATGATGACCAAGGTCTTGGGTGGACATGTAAAGAACTTCTGTGTTGGGTATTTGTTTGATCTGGATTCATTATTGAAAAAAGTTTAAGAGTTTAATACTACTTTAAAGGACAGTCCGTGATATTTCAGTTTTTGGCAGAACCTGGAGAGTAAAATAATCTAAAAGTTTCTTATATCGCTCAAGGATTCTGTTGATAAAATCTCTGCATTTGAGTTTCTGTTTCTGCATACCTGCTGGATGTTATTTAAGCAGTCAAGTTTTACCTGTGTTTATAATGACCACAGTACATCCTAGCCGGCTTCAAACATAGCGATACCAAAAGGTTGACTCTTAACTAGTCAAATATTCTTATTATGCTTAACCTGTTTTGAACACACCTGGAGTTCAGTTTTAACAACTGGCCTAATGCTTGACTCCAGGGAAAGACTATTTCCCTACCTATGGCCCAACCTTTTTTGGCCATAGGGTCAGCGAGCTATTGCCAAGTATGTGCTGACAGCGCAGAGCCAAGCTGTGGCCAGAAAAGATTGCGACAATTTTGTTGGGATCCACCCCACCACCTGATTGACAGCTATGCTCGCCCCTCCCTTGTCCTTTCCTCCAGTCAGCGGTGGAGGAATGAGGAGGGGCGGAGGGAATCCCTGTAGGGAGTAGTGACAGAGGGCTAGTTTCCACCAGCCCGCTCGTCTACTGCAATGTCCAATGCCCGGAACGCAAGGGATCACATAGTCTCCTTGCATTCTGGGGCTAGAGGGGGCGTGGTAGTGCCATTCAAGTCAATGGCACTGCAGATACTCCCCCCGCCCCCACAGTACGTTTGGCCGCACATGAACGAGTGGTAATAAAATACCCTGCGTTCCAGTGCCGTACGGTCGCAAAAAGTAGTGCATGCAAGATTTGTTCACGACTCGCCGCAGGGACAAGATCATGAACTGAGTCATCAGTGGTATATGATCGCTCAGTTCTAAAACTATAGAGCTGATGCGTGACCGCTTCAGTGTCACACGTCGGCTCGAATTATGGGGATGAGTGTATTTCACTCTCCCCATAATTCTCCTTTTAAGCCTGACAATTAGTAAGGCACATAGGAGGGTTTTTATTCTATCTTGGAGTTGGGCTTTAATGTTTTATAGGAAGTGCATCCATTTTTTCTTATAGCAGTAACCATTTTTCTGTGTACCCAATTATTTCTACACATTTCTAATATGAAAAAATATAATTCAGTAGGTTTCCTTCCTTTTCCTGTGTACAGAAAGTCACATTATTTTGGAATAAAGGATTCCTGTATATACACGAACTGGCTAAAAGAGCCGCATCAACAAACTGCCAGGATGCAATTACGTTAATGAAAAACAAAAATTTAAATTTTGATTTTTAATATTAAGTGTTCGTAATCAGACTAGGAAAACAAGCCCTGGTAATTTAAACATTATCTATTACAGCAGTCAGGAATGAGAAGAGTGTACAAATAACCTACACTAATTAGAAGAGTAGAATAGCAAAGACCTTTTTGAGCTGTTTAATAAAACTCAAACCAATGGTTGTCTATTGACCATTTTATCTGAAACTTTATTGATTAACCTTTTTACATTTAAAACTGAATTGTTTAAACCCATTGGCTTTAATGCAAAGTAGTGGGGGGGACATAAATCCAGGTATATAGGGAGTTGCTGCAGAGTTACGTAAACTCACCTTCTGAAAATGCTAGTTGCTTGCCATGGCATTACTATTACTTTAGATGTCAGCCTAAACCGGAAACAAATGTATAGATAAAAGCTTCTGACATTTCTGACCTGCATATTTGTTACAGATCAGTCAGACAGCCATTGTTTTAAGTTGATTCCTGCAATGGCAAATCCTGTATTTCTTTCACGACAGTCTTCTTTTAAGAGTTAAATATCAGGCAAACCAATAAATTACAAACATATATATGGAAGTTTTCCAAACTGATCGATTTGCATTTATACCCCTGAGATTTATACAGCTTTGCCAGACTGCGCAGACAGATTGGTGACCAGACATTTCTCTGCTGCAGTGAAGCAATGCAGCTGGGTCAACTTCCCACCCTCAGCCTGTGATTGGACAGTACAAGCAGCTGCAGATATTCACACCCGTTAATTTTTTGGCGCCCTTCCATTAGCATCCATTGAAAAACGGATCAGAAGGAAATTGGAAGGTACAATTGCAAGTCAAGGACCCTCTGTTGCCTTGAGGTTTCCTTTTGGATTTTGGTGTGAATGCCCCCGAAGACATGATTTCTTTGTTAGGGAGTCCATGTTTTGCTTCTTTAAATGTTGAAATGGTTCTAAAAAGACAGATGTTATGGCATTAAGCACAACATAGGAAACCATTGCAAATTAGCAGAATTTTCTAATAAAGTAATCTTTAAGGGCCAGTTCACACCACAAACTCCACGTTCCAGTGCGTTCGGCCACTGGAACGCATGCCGGCCGGCTCCCTGCAGAAGGGGGCATGGTGGTGCATTGAAGTCAATGGCACCGCAGCCAAGCTCCACGCTTGTGCTATCGCCCGCATCCGGAACGCAGGCATATTAGTGTCTGTGTTCCGGTCCAGTGCGTTCGGCAAAAATAGTGCTTGCAGTATTTAGGTGCAGGTGCGGGCGATAGCACAAGCGTGGAGCGTGGCTGCAGTGCCTTTGACTTCAATGCACCGCCCCCCCCCCTTCCTGCCCCTGAATGCAGGGAGCCGGCCGGCATGCGTTCCAGTGCGTCCCAGCAGCCAAACGCACTGGAACGCAGAGTTTGTGTAGTGAACCGGCCCCAAGAGCATAGGAGACAGTTATATATAAAATGGTTGTCCTTGTCATTCTAGTTCAGTTATTTGCACCTGATTGCAGGGAAACTATTAAACTTGCTTTTGATACATTTGTATCAAATATCAAATATGAAATGTTGCAGTCAGCTTTTCACACTTGCAAGCATTAGGAAGCTACAACATTATAACAAAATGACTGTAACATCCTTGAAAAATGACCTTTTACTAGATAAATGTCGGATTTGTGGTGCACTTTCCTTGGTTAACCCTCCCCAAACACTACTTTTGATTTGACTAGCTGCATCACCAGTTTAAAGCCTGAACTCCAGGCACAAAAACGTTGTTCAAATATATTTTTTAATAGCCAAAAATTATATAAATCCACTTTTGCATGCACCAAATGCCTTTGCAAACCCAGATACAACCTTGCAAATATAGCAACAACATCATCATTGTGCTGCACATAGACTGTTAAAGGAGAACTATGAGGTGAGTGATTTTCACACAACCACATAGTTCGAGCCGACGTGTGACCATGAAACTGTCACACGTCGGCTCAATAGATCGGGAAGTGAGTGAACACATATCGTCGCTCACTTCTCGATCATCTCCCTGCAGAGAGCTGTGACTGTCGACTCCCTGCAGGGATACCCCCGTCCAATCCTCCAGCACTGTCTGGCGGAACGGGAGGGGGCGGGTACAGCTGGCTCTGCCTCTAGATAGCCAAAGCCAGCGGTCACGCAGCTGGGTGGATCTCGACGGTAATGTCGGGATCCATCCTGGCTGCGGCGGTCTCAGTATACCACGAGCTGTAGCTCTCGATATACTAAGCTTTGGGTTCACAGGAGGACACTAGTTTGTCCTCCCATGACCCTTAGGAGAACTATGGGGAAAAACACTTACCCCATAGTACTCCTTTTTAATAGAGCAGATCTGTGGGGCGGGCCCAGCAGGGCATCGCATGTATTGTGGTGATACTGCATGAGACAAAATGCTACATCGGTTTTCTGGTTCGACCCTGTGTGTTGGCAGCCCATTCTGAATTGAATAGGCTGCCTTAATGCAACCTACATTGATGCATGATATAACGTTGATCCAACGTACAGGAACGGAGGATCCAGCCTAAGATAATTACCCCTTCACACATTTTGCTTGTGTGTGCTACAATGGTTTTAGTCAAGTTTGTTGCAGATTTTTATGTTTCCTTTTCTTTTCCATTTTATAATATACAAACTTCTTTCCCATGGGCTGAAACATTGTGTGACTGGGGGAGAAATGAGAAGCATTGCAGGAAGGATGTGCTCATCAGTCCAGTAGTTCTGCATGTGACCATAGGACTGAATGTTCTGTGATCCTTTTAGTGCTCTCAGGCTGTTTGGTAGAATAATGCTGCACAATAATGAACTTGTGAATCATGCATCCCTTTACTGTGTCTGTTTTAATTGCATTCTGTAAATGAGGTGTTTGCATTGCTTGAGTTTACCTTAATCTCATTCCACTTTTAAGGCTTGCAGTGTAGAGTTTGGCAGTCAGTGTAAAGACACCCAGTTTTCTTTTTCCCTTACTCATGACTCCTCTGTCTGCTATAGGCATGGGGAAGATGTATCCAGGGGATTCTACTTAGAGTGTCCAGCTTCGTGCAAGCATTTCTTCTTTTAAAGCTGCCTGTTAGATGCCAGGAAATGTGACTTAAAAACGGTATATGATAAAATAATTGTTTGACAATTTTATTCCTGTCCCACTTGTGAGTCTATGGGTGGAATTTATGAAAACTGGAGTGACAGAATGTGGAGCAGTTGCCCAGGGTAACCAATCAGCTTCTCTCTTCAGTTTGTTCAGTCAAACTTTGAAAATGAAAGGTAGAAGCTGATTGGTTGGCTTGGGCTCCAGATTTTGTCTCCTCCCAGTTTTGACAAATTCTCCTCCAATGTATTTTTTTCTTGTGCGGCAGAGTTGCACTTAAGTAGCTTAGTGTAATGATTTATAATGCTGAGCAAGAAGTAACAATCATTGTGGGCCTATTCATACCTGTCCATTGCGGTGCATTGTGGTAATACATGTTGGCATGTTGCGTTGATCATTTTCAGTGGCACGCCAACACATTAAAGCAAAGCACATCCGACACTTGTGCATTGTAGCGCACGATAATGCACTACCTCACCTTGCGGTGCGCTAGGTCAGGAAAAAATGCCGCATGTCGGAATGAATAGGCTGCCTTAGCACAAAACAGGTTTAACATACCCAAAAGGACCAGACCAGCGTAAATGGGCCCTCAGAAATAAAATGTAATGTACCTGACTAAACTGAACAGTGGAATAGTAACAGCAGAATGCTACTACTAATGGCATCTTATTTTTGCACATTTAGTGCCAACTTGTCTGACAGTATGTTTGTTTCAAAAAATAAGGCTTTGTTTAAACTTGTGGCAAAGGAGAGGTAAAAAATGGGTATTTGTATGTCTTTTCCATCCCCACCTAAAACCTAACATGATTGACACTTAGGTATGTACCCGTCACACTTGCAGCAAATTTTATATAGTATGTAGCTGTATGGGACAGTGATATTATACAGTAGCCAATAGGACCGCTCTGCAAACATGTGCTAACAGTTTGGTATTGCAGTGTAAAATGCCATTTGGGTTAAAAAAAATGGGCACTCAGGAGGTGGCAGTATTGCCTCAGTGAAAGCCTGTAAACCAACTGCCTACTGCCCTTTGAAAGGCAATCTGCTGCGTGTGTAAACAAGGCCTAAGAAACCATTAACATCTGTTCCTGCCCGTGAATGACAGCCACCCACCAGATTAGGTAGTAGTCAAGGAATGTGCTGATATGTTTTTGTATCATGTGAGGAAATGGGAACACCTTGGGTAAACTTGCAACAAGAGGAAGAGCATGCTAAAATGATTATATCAGCTCAGCTGGTGATTAAACACAAACCCCAGTGGTGCAAAGTGGCAGCACAAACCACTAAGCTGTGATGATGCTCTTTATTATAAAGGTATCTTATTTAATCATAAACTTTTACATTTAATAAAGAATGCATAGTTACTGGTCCAATTGCTGTTCTCTTTATTTGGCATATGAACCAATGTGAATGTGTAGTTGCCCTAGGTAAGGGCACATTTGTATATAGCTTACCTTTCTTTTGTTATTAAAGGAGAACTATGAGGTGAGTGTTTTTCACTCACCTCATAGTTCTAGCCGACCTGTGACAATAAGACTGTCACAGGTCGGCTCAGTAGATCGAAAAGTCCTGTCACAGCTCTCTGCCGTGACAGGGGAGGGGCTGGATTCCCCCGTACCCGCTCCGTTCCGCCATCGCTGACTGGTGGATCGGACGGGGAGGGGGCGGGTACAGCTGGCTCTGCCTCCTAGATAGGCCGAGCTAGCTGTCACTCACGCAGCTGGGCGGATCCAGACATAATTGTCGGGATACACTTCCACTGCGACGTCTCAGTATACCGCGAGCTGCAGCTCGTGGTATACTGAGCTTAGGGTGATGAGAGGACGCTAGTTTGTGTCCTCCCGTTACCCCAAGGAGAACTATGGGGAAACGCCTTAACCCCATAGTTCTCCTTTTAAAGGAGAACTATAAGGGGAGTGTTTTTCACTCACCTCATAGTTCTAGCCGACCTGTGACAATGGGACGGCTCAGTAGATCGGGAGGTGAGCGAACACATACGTTCGCTCACCTCTCGATCATGTCATGGCTCTCTGCCGTGACAGGGGAGGGGCTGGATTCCCCCTTCCCCGCTCCGTGCTGACTGGCGGAACGGACGGGGGAGGGGGCGGGTACAGCTGGCTCTGCCTTTAGATGGTAAAAAAGAGGGGTGGAAAGATAGGCAGAGCCAGCTGTCAGTCATGCAGCTGGGCGGATCCCAGCACAATTGTCGGGATCCGCTCCAGCTGCGGCGTCTCAGTATACGTGTACTCAGCCTAGGGTGAAGGGAGTACGCTAGTTTGTGTCCTCGCGTTACCCTAAGGAGAACTATGGGGAAAAGACTTAACCCCATAGTTCTCCTTTTAATGATAGTTCTTTTTGTCTTGAACCACATTAGAAATGGGACAGCTGTTATGGCAGTCATAAGAGCAATCTGGTTTAGTGAGTAGCAGGGAGTATGAAATGGCTGAGTAAACAGATTTGTTCTGACAGCCAGGGCCTGGCTTTACTTCTCATTCAATCTATTTATTTGGCATTACCCAAGGAAATGACATTTTATATCTGCAGTACAATAAAGCGGATGGTCTCTCTGGTGTGTTCCAGTGATCACATGGAACAGATTTAGCATATTAATGAAGGATCCGATCACGGTGCAGTTGGCAGGAGGCAGTTAAATATCACTCGAAGCATTTGCAAGCAGTAACTGTGTTTGCTTTGTGCCCCCGTCCCTTGGAGACTAGGCTGCAGGAGAATTGACTCACTGTTTGCTCTTTGGCTTGGCAAGGATTACTTATCGTAACCAGGTGCTCCGGTTTACTTGAATGCATTTATATATTTAAACTGCTTGTAGGAGGTCTTGCTGCAAAAAAATGTATTTTTAATAAAGTTGGTTATTAAAGGTTTCACTGTATAGAAAGTCGCCACACACACATACTGGTATTTTTAATGCAACACTGAGCAGCACTGCTCATTTGCAGCAGTTAGTGGAATCCTCTCTTCGTCATACACAGGGATTCCTGAGACGTGTGCAGCTCTCCTCCACTCCCTTCACTCCTTGCCCTATTCTTTTTTTCTATTGTGCTCAGCATGCAGAGAGCCTTGTTCTGCAGAAGTCGCTCTTTCCCCAGCGATCCCCGCACACAGATGAGCAGGATAAAATAAGAGAGTAATGGCAACGCTGTAACCTTGCAGCCGTTCCAACCAAGGTTACTGGCGGTGTAAAAGCGGCAGCTTTCTTGCTGGATTTTGTTTCAGGGGAATAGGCATTGCTACCTATGGAAAATGTTAACGTGGGGTAGACTAAAAGCATATTTAACACAATGGGCTGTATGAGCAGGCAGCATAGATCATAGAGTATTTATACAATGCATGTTCCATTATTTTGTTAAGATGCAGCATACTTGTGGTCATACTTGTGGTGTAAAATGTTGCAGATTTTCATATTGGTTTGCCCAGTGAATGATAATGAGTATTTCTGAACAGGAGAAGTCATCTTTGACACAAACATGGTCTTTGACATGCCGCAAAATCTGTGTGATGCCCAATCTCCATGGGGAATCAGACGATTATTGCTCTGTGCTAATACTATGCATCTTGTATGTTGACTGAGTGAGGTGCCAACCTTGCACATCATATACAGATTGTACAGTCTCCTTTTAGATCCATAAACCGTAACTGAACACAATGTGAATGCATTGTTTAGATAATCAATGGCATTTAAGATATGAGAGCTGTAAAGATTGTACCACATATGTCCGTAAGCTACAACCCAAATGGGATTTCCACCAAAATGCGCGTTACACATAGTTCAATGCAGTAAAAAATGCACCTACTGAGTTGTGCCCACAATATACCTATGGCGTACAGGATTGAATATTCAATCGCCTGCCCTGCAAGATCTTTAAAATGTTTTTTACTATTTCTGCCCTTGCTAATTTATTTGTTCTTAAACCGTTATAGCCCAACTCCAAACACATTGATTTTTACATTTTTAGACCAACAATATCTTCTGTAACCACCGATAGAAAAGCATTACAATAAACAGAAAATGCTGACTGTTCTATTAACTCTACTGCGTGCTGGCAGAATTTATGATGGTAGTTGCACTTCTGGCTCCCAGCCACATCGGAACTGGGTCTGTTACTGACACCAACTCTGGTGCTATGCCTCTGCCACCTCCCACTGCTTAGCCATTCATATAGCACAGCCATTGTCATCACAGGGTTATGCTTTATAAATTGCAGACGGAGGTGCAGCACTGTAATCGGTATCGGTAATATGCCCAGTTCTCATGCCTCTGGAAATTCGGCCCCTGCAGTACATTCTGGTGGCACTCAGTGGAGCTAATAGAAAAGCATTATTGTAAGTAGGAAATGTTGACTGTTCTATCAGTAGATAAAGATATTAATCACCCATTAATGTAAAAATCAATGTGACCAGAGTTGGGCTTTAAATTGTATCTAAATGCAAGAACAGAAATGTAAATTATTGCACAGTACCCGTCATTGTTTTTTTTCCGGGTATTTTTTCTTTTTCTCCTGGTGATCCTGCTAGTTACAAACTTCCTGTTCTAGGGTGACAATGCTCACTTAGTCTATATCTTTGGAAGAGCAGTGTTCATCACCCAAGGACAGAAAGTTATTTGACACTACAGAACACCCCCTCCTTGATGCTACTAACAAACCGCTTGTTCTAAGGTGGCAACGCTTGCATATTGTACCTTTTTTTTTTTTTTTTTTTTTTTTTTTTTTTTTGTACCTTTTTTTGGGAGCATTGTTTTCACTCTTGGACAGGAAGTGTTTTGGCACTGCAGAACACCCCCTCCACTCCATAACATAGGGAGAAGTGCACATTAGTCCACAGAGATATCTAGGAACAATGTAACTGATAAGAGTACAGTGCAGGAATTCATCAGCTCACTGTACTTCTGGCAGGTTAAACAGGTATTTTTGTTTTGCATGCATCAAACATATGTAACAAAACGCTTTCAGTGGTGTATTTAACAGACCAAAAGAGAGCTTTTTACTTATACGGTCTCTAGATTGCATGTAGTGCAAAGATGTACTACCACACCACTGGTGTGCACTGACCTGTACATCCCTGCACATTACACTATTTGTTTTTTTTATAGAACGCTATTGAAATGACATGAGCGACATTTCATTAAGTTCTATTGGCACAGCGTGGTGCTCTGAGGTTGTAGTGCATGGTGTGCTTTTTTTTTTTTTTTCCAGCACCCACAACAGCAATGCAAACGGAGCCAATTGAAAAGAAGGCAAATTGTCTTGTCCATGCATTGGTGCTATACCTTTTTCACTAGGGTGAATGGGCCCATAATGTGGGCTTTGATAGTACTAGTGGTTTCTGTAGCCACTGTATGTTAGAGCAGATGTTAGATTGTGGTATATTATAACTTGAAACGCCATGCTATGGACGTGGGAAGACATTAACCTACATCTGTCTGCACCTCTTCCATGAAATGCTGTTAATAATTTATCATTTGACTGTGTCTTGCTTCAAAAGCAAGAATGGCCACTAAGCACTTTTACAATGGCACATCCAATTTTGTCATTCTCTGCAGGCAAAAGATAGGAGATAACTGTAGGTATAACTGAAATCTTCCATTATTTCCTGCTAAAATATTGTTAGATGTGTCTTAAAGATTAAATGCATTTTTATAATAATACAGATGGTCTGTTATAGTGTTCTTACAACTGGCTGATTCAATGCCAGCAGCCTTAAAATCATTATTTATATACAGCATCTGCATTTTTGGAGGTGTCTAAAATGTATGCGCAAAGAGACATCATGCACTGATGAGAAGGGTTCAAGAAAAGCTACAAAAATGATCATAATTAGGATCAGTGCACCTAAAAGGGATATTTTAGTTATAGGTTGAGCTTCTTTTATGTCTTGGATATGCCAACATTGAGATCTCACTGCAAGAATTCCTGACTCGCTTCCGGAAGTTTTCGGTGTCCTCATTCACCTCTATTTACTGTAATCCCCTTTTCTTGCATTGTCCTTTAAAGTAGAACTCCTGGCAAACATTTTATTAACCCTTGCAATTGGGCTACCCCCATACTGCAAGGGTTAACTGCTCATTTTTGTCTAGGCTAAAAAAAGTTATACTCACCTGATTTTTGAGCTGTTCAGCTGTCGCAGTGCTCCCTCCAGCCTGTCTCCTCCTATGCTGCACAATGTCTCGTGGCGTCTTCTCGTTCCTTACACTCTGTATAGAATGTGATAACTCACAACTTTCTGCTGCAGCAGAGGTGGAGTGAGGCGGTCTTAAGGTCCCCACACACCTTACGATAATCGCGGGAAATCACGCGATCGTACAATTATCGTAAGGTGTGTGGAAACCGTGCGACCTCTATTACTGTAAGGTCGCACGACTTTTAACTTACGGACATGTTCGAAAACCCGCCGAGCATTGTATGATGTTCGGCGGGTTTGTGGCATGTTCGTACAATAAAAGCCATACTGCCCGTTCGGCATTGCGGTCATCGTAAGCCCGCCCTAAGGGGGCGTGGCTTGCGATCATCGCAAGTACGATCTGCCTATGCAAGATAGGCAGATCGTACGTTTTTTTAAGTACCTTACAACCATCGCAAGACAAAAGTCTTGCGATGGTTGTAAGGTGTGCCCAGCCTAAGTCTAAGCGCAAACTAGCTCAGAGGATCAGGTAAGTCTAACTAACTTTTTTTTTTTTTTTTTTAAACCTAGACACAAATGAGCACTTAACCCTGGCAGTGCAGGGGTAGCCATACTGCAAGGGTTAATACAATTTGTGCCCGGAGTTCTGCTTGATTTAAAGTGCATGACAGCCCCAGCAGGTTTGCAGACCGAGGAATGTAAACTCAAAAATCTCACCAATAGAGTGCCCAGTAAATGAGCTGGTTTACTACCAAAAATGAAAACTCCTGTTTCAGTTAAACAGACCCTTTAAGCCATCCTAGCATCCACTGAGGTAAGTGGTCCACTGCTGATCCAGTAATTTGTGGCGGATGCATATCTGAAGGCGTTTGGGAGATTTCCTCTTTGACAGAACTCTGGATGCACAGAGCCTAGTGTCTGCATTGTAAATGGCAGAAAATATTATCTGCAGGATCCTTAATGATGATTAAAACTAAAACTTTCAAAATCAGTTAGAGAAAGGGAAATAATAAAAGGTTGTGCTTTTGTCATTTGACTTTAACGTTGCAAACGTCCATTTTAGATTGATATAAATGGGCGAAAATGTATTGTAAAGTGTAGCACAATAATAAGCAGTTATTTTCAGTTTGGGTTGCTTTATTCCTGAAGGCAAGGTGAAATTTGTGGCCACTTCAGATGGAAATGATGACTCCCTAAGCTTATAATACTAAAAAATGAATGGAAAT
This sequence comes from Nanorana parkeri, assembly GCF_000935625.1. NCBI lineage: Eukaryota > Metazoa > Chordata > Amphibia > Anura > Dicroglossidae > Nanorana > Nanorana parkeri. The sequence continues at coordinate 40,392 of NW_017308018.1, forward strand.
CATTTATAAACACTCGAAGTTTTGAAATCTTTGATGGTCATAAACTGACCTGTATAACAGACACCTCCCATGATACTCGCATCAGTTCAGTTCAGTTCTAGAGCTGTGCAAGCTGTGGTTCAGATTGGAATAATAGAACTCCAGATTTTGGTAGTTTCCAACCACCATGAAGGTGAACAGATACTGCTTGCAGGCCCCTGGATATGCCTCAGACTAAGGACCATTTAAAGATTTTTCAGGCTGGCACAGGTATGCATTAAGCAGTACTGGCAACTAAACTGGTTTAATGACATAATGCAGAAAATACCATTAGGGCTGGTGCACAACTTGGCGATTTTATCGCGCAAAACAGAGATCTGCATGCAATTCAACTCAGCCCGTTAACACCTCTGCATTGCGTCGCGTGGCCGAAATCGCCTGTCATGCAAAAAGGTGCAGGAGCTTGTTTCGGGTGGTTGTCATGCAGTTTTGATCCCATAGACATCTCTATGCATTGAAAATCGCATGGTTTTTAAACAAAAAACGCGCAAATTCAGCTCACCAGCGCAATCACCTAGGTGTGAACCTAGCCTTAATTAAAAGAATGATCAAAAGAAACAAAGCGCTAAAGGTAGCTGTATGAGCAAAAGAATATGCTATAATTGATTCTGGCGAGGTCAGTATGGAAGCTAATATATAAGTATAGAACAGGACTAGCTTCATAAACAAGTATAAAAAGAATACTTAGCAGTGTGATCATAAAGGAGCAAGCACTGGATAGAGATAGATTTGTCAGTTTATCATTTTTGGGGATAACATACCTATAAAGTCTGGGAAATATTTTACATCCTTTTTTTTCTTAAGCACTTGTTAAGTTTCAGTTACATACAGCAAACAATTTTAAGGTGTGTGTGTGTGTGTAAAAAGTTGATGCATGCTACATGCAATCGATGTGGTGTGAATCCAAGCTACAAGCTTTAATACAGCTCGATATTTACAGTGCAATATTTACTTAGAATACGAACTGTGCTTTATTAAGATCTGTAGATGTCTTTGCATACTAAAGTCTTGTAACCCAAAGAACACAGTGTAGATTCATGTAATATAGAAACAAAGCTGTATTTTACTATCTCATTTCCTGTGTTCCCCTTTCAAATAGTAGATCTTTTCCATAAATTCCTCAGATGAGGGTCATTTTATCTCAATGGCCACCAATCCATGTAGCAAATTTCCAATACATCCCATGTTTAAAAATGTTTTTCAGACTATTACTAATTTAAAAATAAAGGCTACTCTTTCCACAAGATGTTATATGTTCTGTGATTTGACTGTAGACTCAATAAATAGTTGAGCCTTTTTGTATATTTGAAATATTTGTCTTGTGTATACATTTTTAAATGCCAAATTCACCTATTCAAGTGGATTCTCAATTGTATTGAAGACACTATAACAGGGATCATGTATGAACAGGTGTTTCTATCTTTTGTCACAATGGAGCAGTAGGCTAGTTCGATCCATCTTTCTTATGTATTTTATGGCTATATGCCATTATGGCTGAACCAAAGCACATTGTGGTGAGAAGGTGAGTTACCTGGGAATGGTTTGAGCATTGCACCTATATACTGGTTTCTGAAATGTCCCACTTCAGGTGACCTTTCAGAATTCCGCAGTGCTCAGTTTCCACTATGGCAATCTCTGACTGCATTAAAATAAATTAGACATGCATGGATGGTTTCCTAACCTTTTATATCAGAATGTCAGACTTCTCCCGAGTCCAGGCTACAAGACCTGAAAAGGGAGTCCCAGTACAGATACTTGATAAACTCTTGCCAATTAGTTTTAATCAGTCCTTTTCCTAACTGGGTCACAAGACGTGGCCTGTCCTGTATAACCATCAGCCTTCTAAGTGACCAAACCATATAAACCTCGGTGAAGAATTGCTGTTATATGAGCATCTTTTCTATATATTGTTCTGTAATGGGGTCAGATAGAAAATATGTATAGATCATCGTGATTTTGGATATTATAGTTATTTTGTATATTGCATTGATATGAGACTGAATAATGCCAACAACCAGTAGGAACCCACAAATGTTGACAATCCACCCGTTTTCAGAAATTCTTCAACCCTAAAGCGGACCTTTTACAAATTCCTCCATCTATGCTGATTAGTAACAAGACACATCAGGTGTAAAATGCTGCTATATTGAAATACTTACACTTGCAGAGCATTCACTTCCTGCTTTCCAAGTGCACAGTAGATCAGTTTGCCTCCGCAATGCATCCTGGGATTGCTTTGTCATTGAAGTGAGATCTTGTGCAATAAAAAAATAAAATGGCTGCGAGATCTCGCAGCCATTTTTTTTCCCTGGATGGCGAAAGAAGAGGGCATGGAAGGAGCTTTTTTTCCCCACAGCAAACATGGCCGCCTGCTGCATTGCGGTGAGATTTCTAAAAATGAAACAAGGTATTTTAAAAATGAAGAAACAGCTAGAGTTTTCTTTACATATTCAATACTGCAGTGTAAAGGTCCGCTTTAAGGTGGCGAATCTGGGACCCCCATTCCCTATTTTATGTTGCTGTGAAAGGACGTGCACACATTTTTGTTTAGTTTTTAATTGGGCAGCAGTGGATCTAATACTGTATTTCTGTTAATATTAGTAGAAGTTTTACTGGAAGTCTGTTAGCAAGTCGTCAACTGGATAACCAGTCCACAAATAGTCTTTTCATCCTATACATTTCACAATTGGGTTTACCATTTTCTGTTTACAGACAGCTATGATGTGAAATTGGGTTTTGTTATTTCACATGACTGAGACAGAATTTGATTTCAGAGTCAAATGCTGCTGCCATCCTTAAAAGCTTGGTGACTTCTCATTTATTGGTTGTAAGATCAATAAACTCAAAAAAAAAGACCTTTTTTATTTTACTAACTGCACACATGGAGATGAACATACACTGTTTAAATGGGAAGCTGCACTGCTGGAAATACTAAGGCTTACTTCTGATTGTGCTAGTAGCTTGGTGATCTGGCAAAACATGCAGCTCAGGCAGAGTAAGGTCAGAATGTGTGCTCTGCACGCTTGTTCCAAGTCAAGAAAGTACTAAAGCCATTGGGTGACAATGACAGCCAGAGAGTTAGCATTTTCAGGAGAAGAGGTCAGCAATGTCAGCTTCCCTACATTATTCACTTTAGGTTTCCTTTTAAATGGTTAATATCATCAGTTTGGGTAAAGTTTAAACAATTTGGGGGATTCCAGTTTTCTTTGCACTGGTCACTTTACTTTTGATTTTTGCAGCTTTGGCTGATCTCATTTTAATGGAAACGGTGGATTCTCTGAGGCTAGCTGAACTTATTTCTATAGTCATTTTGAAAGTTGAAATTCAGGCTAACACCCTGGGGTGCCGCTACAATTTTCACTGCCTGGTTTCCAGGAGCTGGGTGGGGTGCCAGCCAGAGTGTCACACTTAGCTCTTGGCAACCTGTGATATAAGTGAGCTAGGCGGGACGCCGGTCAGGGCGTCAAGGGTTGCTAAGAGCTCTGTGCACCTTCCCCCCCCTCCATGACTCAATGCGATGCACCTAGGCTACCACCTCAGGCTGCCTCATAATAGGGACGGGCCCTGGTAACACTCCACCTTTTACATGCTGCATCCCCACTGCACCCCGTTGTACTTCATACTGTTTAGCCTAAATCATAATTAAAATACCCTTTTTACCTGTTGTCTATTAAGTCACATGGCTGCAAACCCCAGGCTCCTCTGTGTCATGTGCATAGCTGACAACAGGGCTGAATTTCATAGGGCAGTAACGTCACCCACCAGCTACCATTACTCAAGTCCTTTTTGGAGAGCGAGAGAATCATCCTAGCCCCATCACCCACACATCACACAGAGGACCCGGGGCTTTGCATGACCACATAGCATACCAAGCTAAAAAAAGACATTGAAATGCTGATATATGCTAAATTGTATCAGTGCAATGAGGAGCATTAAATAGTCTGAACTTGTTCTTCAAGAATCACCAATTACATTACCTAATACATTTATTACCACTAGAGAGCATTTACAGTTCTGTCTTAGAATTGATAATACTAAAAATATGGAATAGTATGTAAATATGTGCTGTATTTTCAGTTTATTGAAAACCAAAATAGCTGCAGTATGCTTTTATCACACCTGTGACATCAATACATAGATTACATTGGAACCTTACTCCACATATTTTGCCATAATTATTTTTGTATATTATTTACTGTTATGCTTTTATCCTTTTTTTTTCTTGTTTTTGTTTTAAGCTGCAGAATGTTGTCAGCTGGCAGTTTTACTGCTGTCTGTAAAACGCTCATTGCACAGTTTGATCTTCACAATCTGACGTAACGCAGATGCCAAGTTCTTATCCCTGAGGCTGACACAGGTGAAGTCCTGTGATAGCTGTGGGATCTGGTCACGTGACATTCCTATGTCCCTTGTTGAAACTTTAATCTACAAGCACAACAATTTCTCTGTGTCCGATATACCCAACAGCCCCAAATCTGACAGAGCTATTTCGGTAATTCCTTGTCATTTAGACCAAACTACTAGCCCTATATATCTAAATTTAGTACAGCAGAATGAATTCACCTTTTTTTTCTACTACAGCAATTTGATAATACAAATCCATTCTGGTGAATATCCAGCCAAAACTTTCTGCTAGTATTGGATTGAGTGCAGAAGGATTATAACCCCTTTCTCCTGATAGGAAGATCTGTTAAAGTAGAGTGAAGGAAGGCTGGTACGTAAGCCCTCTTTCACACGGCAATTGCAATCTGATCCATTTGTCTGTTTTTCAGGCAGATCTGATTGGAAGCTCAATGCAAGTCTATGTGCAGGTGGATATAAATGGATGTGTTTCTGTTTACATCCAATTGCCTTTGAATCCATCTAGGTCCATATTTATGGACCGAAACCTGACCGAAGGTAACCAACCCACAGGCCTAACGTGGGTCTGTTAAGCTCTGATTTTTCCTCCACTACAAAAGACATCTGTTCCGTTTTTCTATGATAAATCATGGGATCTGTTCATGCCTGTGTGAAAGTGGCCTTAGTTGGCTTTTTATTGGTTTCCCTCACTTCCTGTCTAATGAAACCATCATCACCCAGACGGTTAGTGAGCGGAAACATCTCTATGGGAGCCCTGGATACTTTTAAACACCTGAAGGGCACTCTAACCCTACCTCATTCTTTCTGGGTTTGTGCTAGTTAGACCCTTAATTCTGTTGGCGTCTTGCTCACTAAATCCCCCCCATTTAGTATAGTGGTGGTTGTACACCAGAAGAAAGATCCACCTAAATCGATGCAAAAACTAGCATACAGAGCTGCAGCAAATGCAATGGGAAAACAAACTTTTTTTTTCAGGTTTGCCATTTCTAGAAAAGTGTTCAGTGCTACAGGAAATGCCTCCGAGTATGACAGAATTGTCATGTAAAGTAAGGAGGCAAACACAACTCTGCTTAGCTGACATCACTGCAGAGATCCTTTCATTTGGCTGGCAGGAAACACCTTTGCTGATTCCTGGCCCCAGTCCACCCTTAAGGTGCCCATACACCTTACAATTATCTGCAGATTTTCTGTGGTCAGATGGAAAAAGTGCAACAGATTGGCCCAGGTGGAGATTACTCCATCCACACAGTTTAGTGTAGATGGAGGAATCTGTTACACCTTTTCCATCTGACTACAGAAAATCTGCAGATAATTGTTAGGTGTATGGCTAGCTTTAGCTTGTGCCTTTTTGATATTAACAGAGTAAATGATGGAGTTTGATTATGTTGCACGGCATTGATTTAGCTTCACCATTGTAACAACATCAATTTTTCAAATATGCATGTGGGTGAATTAATAATGGGGAAAACCAGAGAGGTTTGGTGTTTTTCACAGCAACCATTCTGAATTGCTTAGGTTTGCCACAGGTTCACTTTAAAGTAAGAAAAAAAGAAATCCCCAAATGCTATGGAGACCCTCTGAGAACCCATACTAATTAGAACATAAAGTGTAACTATCTCAAGGTGAGTTCATCTGGATTTGGAACAAGTCCCAGAGTGGCACTCTTTTTAAGGCTATACTCCCAGAATTCACTTTGTTACTTCCTGATTCTTGTCGACCTGAGGATAATGTTAATTTTAAACGGTTTACTAATGTTTTACTGAAGTGTAAAAGCAACTCTGTTCTTTTGTGTGCGTGCCAAAATGATATTGGCAGAGTGAATGGAGCACTTCCAGTCATTACACTGGATTTCTCATGCTTGTGTCACAAATTGTGCAGTCTGCAAAAAGTAAATTAGAGCTTTCCTTGAATTAATAATAATTGCTGAATAATTTGACTGCTGTCTTTAAAATAGCTGGGACAATCAACATTAATAATAAAGGCCAGCTTAAGCTTAAATGCATGTTCGGTTTGGAGAGAGTAGGTATAACTGAGAACTTTAGTCTGGTTTTCATTTTTTTTTTTTTCCATTTAAAATTTTGTTTTATTGAGCAAATTAAACACAGAAAGTACATACAATGTGATCAAACATATCACATCCCAAAAGAAAAAGAAAAACGACAAATAAACAACATATCACTTTACATCTTCAAGTGAGCAACCTCCTAACTATGAGGTTGTTTGGTTAGGTCACTAGACATTGCAGGCAGGTACTCACAATTGGCAATTCCAGCGTAATCTAGTCTCATTGCTATGCAATAATAACATCTGGCATATCACACAGGACATTCGGGAGGATATGTAGGTTTGGAAGTATGAGCAATCTTTCAGGACAATGGCCTGTGATCAGCTGGTTATGAACTCGGCCTACAGTAATTCTCCTGACATAAGGCAAATAACAACAAAAAATGTTTCTTGGTGCAACCTAAACAAAACGAGACAAAGGTCGTAGAGAAGTATAGAGAAAGTGGAGGCGAGAGAAAAAAAAAACCCCTAGGAGGAGTCTCCAGCGGTGAAACCCCCAGGTGCTCCAGAGCGAGCAGGGGCTAGTAGCGTCTTGGAGGGAGATCCTAAAGTGCACCGGCCGGAGCACCCGCCCGTGGGGCGTGCCATTCCCCCTCCGCAAAAGGGGAATCAGTAAGATGTATTATGTTATCAGCGTGTGTGTCAGTCGTCTAGTCAGGTTTCTGCATGAGTTCCTCGTATGTTTTCCCCTGGCAAAAATGGGTCCAAGGCGCCCACATAGTCTGGTTTTCATTGTGTCCCTATTGGGAAATTTCCTTGGCTTTCTGTTGGGACAGGAGCTGAAATGAAACTTGTGGGGGGGTTTTTCACTGAAATTGGGAAGAATTAGAACATATGTCAAATTACGATTGCCTGTATGTTGCTGTCCCAGTGACATTCATTAACCCTCATTCCTTGTCTTGTCACAGGGACTTGATGTTCACTGATCTCCCCTGGGTATTCTGAATCCAGAAACAGTGAGCACTTTTTGGGTTCAGAGCCGTCAATCTCCAGCCACTCTGGCTGGGGAAGAAGCTCATCAATCACAGTCTGTGCTCGATCAGCCTGGAGCATTTTTTTGTTATGTTTTGTTTTATTGCTATCACGCAGGGGGCTAACAAGCCTTCTTGAGGTCTTCTTTATGGGCACATCAGGTGTCTATCAGACCCCTAATGTTACCTATAAACCCCACAGAACTTCCAGTTTCTCCTGCCACTGCTGTTTAGACATGACAGCCTGAAACTGGAAGTGATGAAATCCTGAAATCTCCCTCCAATCAGGTTGCATACACTCGCTGTGCCAGGCCCCACTAGGGACAGCAGAACCTGGGATATGCAGGGGGTTGGGGCAGGGTGATGACACCCTTTTGAAGAAGCATGCAAGTGATAGGGCAGCTCTCCAGCCAGGTGATGGCTAAAAAAAACCTTACAGCCTCATCTTTTATATGATCCCAAAAATTGTCTTTTGTGTGTGCTAAACTTTAAGCATTTAGTTTTTTTGTTTTAAATGTAGCTTAGATAAACACTAGTGCAAATATAATATGACATACAAAATTGCAACCATCACCTTTGTATTCTACAGCAGGGGTAGCCAAACTTTGGCCCTCCAGCTATGATGGAACTACAAATCCCATAATTTATCTATCTCTGGAAATCATGCCTGTGCCTGTCAGTCTTGCAATGCCTAATGGGATTTGTAGTTTCACCACAGCTGGAGGGCCAAAGTTTGCCTAAACCTCTTCGATAGGGCCTCTGCTTTCAGAAAATAATGTTTTGGGGTTTTAAATATTCCTCAGACCTAAAATGTGTTTAACATGTTCCAAATTGTTTTTTTGTTTTTTTTTAATGGCTTCAGCAGTGAAAGGGTTAAAGTAGCCCAGTGCCTTTGTAGTGTTAATTCATTTTTGTGATATCTTATTTTGTTGTTGGTGGCCACTCCCGTGGTTGAGTGTAAGGTCCAAAACTGCAGCATGTTTGTCTGTGATAAGAGACTTGCACTGGCAAGGATAGCCGCTTCCTGGAGCTCAGTATGTGCTTTCTGCTCACATTGATGTCTCATGCCGACCGGTGGTGAAGAACTACATCTGCAGTGTTCCTCTACTATATGAACAACCGTCGTGGTGATTTGTGTTCAGTAATATCTACAATTCTATCCCTTCTTAATACACTTCACAGCCTGGAGGAATCTGGTAGCTTCTAATTGAACGGAAACAAGCCTGCAGTTCAATTACAACAATGGAAATAATGCTTTTAAACTCTTGAGTGTGTATGCATAAAGGCTGTTCTTTCATCATTTTACTATAAAATAATAGGCAGCAGGAATAGGTGAGAAACTTGGAAAAGGGCAAATATAACACTTGTACAGGGAGGTTTTATTGCTATTGATCTATACTGGTAGGCAAAGATCTTAAGACCCATTTACACCTTTCCGTAAGTGTTCACGTACATTGCATTAAAGCATCCAATGTATTTTTAATTAATGAGCCTTATCGCACAAAAAAAACACATTTGCACTATTTTTGACAATGCAGCACATCAACACTTTGTGCATTCTGGTGCGCTATAAGGGGTTATGGACAATGGAAGGTAGGCTTCTGTATCATGTAAACGCTGTGATTGGCTGTTACAGTGGTCGCATGATCGGGAGCCCATTCTGCTGGCCACTGGTTGTAAGCGTGACCTGGAGTGGTCAGTGACATTTTGGTTACTGTGCTAGTGAGTACACATTACAGGACAGCAGACTTGCTGGATGTAATGAGCGCACATCCCGCATTAAAGCCCACCCACCTTGCTAATATATAATAGAATATAATTATTATATAGCCGCAGGGTGGGTGGGCTTTAAGGTGACGTTGAAAATAAATGGTAATGCACATATTCAATGTATTACCATGTCATAATTAGGGATGCACCGATATATCGGCCGAAAATGGCACTTTTGGCATAATGCCAAAAGAGCCATGTTTCGGCCGATACATCGGGTCATCCCTGGTTTCTTTTCTCCCCGCTGGGCGCTGTTCCAGCGGGGAGAAAAGAAAGTGACAGCCGCCGAGCGCTGCAGGAGTCAGGACTAGAGCGCTGTGAGCTGCGGCATCTCTCCTCCCACACCGCTCAGCCGCCTATCACAGTCCGGCAGAGCGGTGTGTGGGCGGAGACATCGCTGTCACAGGAGGCTGGGCTTAGATACACACAGTGTACATAATTGAGGATATGGCATGTTAACTATATCAATTATGAATGAATGGGAGTGATCTACATCACCTCCGTTCATTCATAATTGTAGTTATAGTAAACATGCCATGTACTCATGTTGTCAATTAACAGAAATGTAAAAGTTTATAAAAAAAATATTTGTAAAAATAAAAAACATTTTCGGTTTCGGCCTGACATTTTTTTTTAATTTCGGTTTCGTTTCGGTTTTAAAAATTCCATTTCGGTGCACCTCTAGTCATAATATTGTTCCAGATAACCTGATGGCAAGAGTTGCCATCTTTGCTTACAGACAGAGCAGAGCCGCAAAGAAGTGTATTGGGAGAACTCGCTATATTGTTTTCCTGGAGAGGCTCTATACCTTGTACTGATTTGGTCTATTCTCTCTACATTTAGCAGAATTACACGTTGCAGCTGATTTTTATCAAACTCTTTGGTGCAGCAATAGAATGAGACAACAGAGATTTCATGCTCAGTGCTCAGCCTGGGAAAGCTGCGTATTTTATCTTAATAGCTTGTTATTAGGGGAACTACAGGAGTCTTCTGTTGAACACACTGTAATACAATTTGTACCTTTTTTTTACTGCTGGTTTTTCCAAAAATGCAAAACTAGTTTTAAATCTTCATTATGCAAAAGGCACAATTTATGTACTGTGTTAAGCTACAGGAAATGAGTAAAGGTATCGAAAATTGCTACTAAAGTGGCTCCGTTACATTACATTTTAAAAATGACATTTCTCAGTGACAAAAAAAGCCAACATGTTCAAAATTGTAGGTCACTTGTCGTGTGTGGCAATTTTTATGGTTTTTAGAAGTGGGACCGGTCTGGTCTCTCTCTAAAATTATAGACCATAGTGTAAAGCGGCTTTTTTTTTAATGGCTGCCATACAAACAATGTTTATATTAAAGGACTCCCGGAACATTTTTTTTTATTCACCCTTGCAGTGGGGCTAACCCCGCACTGCAAGTGTTAACTGCTTGTTTTTGTCTAAGTTAAAAGTAAAAAGTCATACTCACCAGGAGTCAGTTTGTTCTTAGACCAGTTCCTAGATTGTCCTTCCCCCTCTACAGCGGTCTATGGTCCCGTAAATCTTCACGTCTATACACACTGTATAGATGCGAGGATGCTGAGGAACATTCCAATTCTAGAGTCTAGAAGGATACATGCTGCAGGGAGCACTGTGACAGCTGGCCGACTCGAAGCTTCGGATGAGTATATCTCTGTGTATTTTAGCACCTAGACAAAAACAAGCAATTATAGTAGTTTTAAACTCTCAAACTTGTTTTTCATTAATGAATCCAGATCAAACAAATATACATTGCCCAGCAAAGCATTGCTTTACTTTTTTTGCCCAAATACTTACAATTGCTATGTTTCTGAACAGCTGCTTCCAAGTTTCTCCACTCAGCTTCCCTGAACTTCCTGTCCAGTACAAGATCACATGGCACAGTGTAGACTCCAGCAACTATTCCATCTACTATCTTGGAGAAGGGGGGGGGGAGTAGCTTTATTTGCTGTCTGTGTGTTTGTGGAGACGCACACATCTTACTAGCAGACACAAGGGTGACTGCATAGCACTCTGCTTGAGAAAGGAGACACCCTAAAACAGGAAGTCAAGGTCCGTGCACAAGGTGACCAGCTGATACTGCAGGAAACAAACTTTTAAACATAAAGGAAAAAGTATCCATTGTAAGCAATTGCATCAGAATTTGAAATAGCTTAAAATCCTTTTGATGTTACTATCACTTTAACACTGCAGGAGTAGCCCCACTGCAATGGTTCAGAAAAAGTTTTCCTGGAGTTTTTCTTTAAACTTTTTTTTTTTTTTGGACAACCAAAATGTCTCATGATTTCCATATAGAAAGGCAGGTATAATCATGTGTGACCATTTATTAGAACCTCACTAATTGTTTCACCAATAATACAGTTAATACAGAGCAAAACTGAAATTACCCATGGTGATTTCGGAACCATCACATCAGTTTTAACTTAGAATTGACCAGCAATAAGGCACACAGTGGGTTTTCTTTTTCCTGAGTGATCAAAATGACAGCAGAAGTTGACCAAAGCCACTGTGCCAGTTTAGAGGCATTTCTTATTTGCATATCAATTTTGAGTTGATCACTCGAAACTGAGAAGCCATTTTTGGCAGCAGGTTGCTGTGGACCATTCAATGTCATATACTTGAATATTAAGTTGATGGAGAGCTAGTCATCACATGTATGGCTGGCTTTAGGGTTGGCACTGGAGAAGCTCATCATCCTGCATTTCTGTGTAGATTACCATGTTTTCAAAATGCTCCATTTGCTCTCTGATGAATTGAAAAGTAATTGGCTGGCAGAACAAGTGCACAGCAGTAATTAGAAGTGCATGGGCATGTTTCCTTGTGTACATCAAGGTCCCTTAACCTGGCGATGCAGGTCACAATCTGATTGTACAGTTGCCTTTTGTGTACATCAATGTCCCTTAACCTGGCGATGCAGATCACAATCTGATTGTACAGTTGCCTTTTGTGTACATCAATGTCCCTTAACCTGGCGATGTACAGTTGTCTTTGTGATTGATTGTACAGTTGCCTTTGTGTACATCAATGTCCCTTAACCTGGCGATGCAGGTCACAATCTGATTGTACAGTTGCCTTTGTGTACATCAATGTCCCTTAACCTGGCGATGCAGGTCACAATCTGATTGTACAGTTGCCTTTTGTGTACATCAATGTCCCTTAACCTGGCGATGCAGGTCACAATCTGATTGTACAGTTGCCTTTTAGATTACAATCTGATTGTACAGTTGCCTTTGTGTACATCAATGTCCCTTAACCTGGCGATGCAGATCACAATCTGATTGTACAGTTGCCTTTTGTGTACATCAATGTCCCTTAACCTGGCGATGTACAGTTGTCTTTGTGATTGATTGTACAGTTGCCTTTGTGTACATCAATGTCCCTTAACCTGGCGATGCAGGTCACAATCTGATTGTACAGTTGCCTTTGTGTACATCAATGTCCCTTAACCTGGCGATGCAGGTCACAATCTGATTGTACAGTTGCCTTTTGTGTACATCAATGTCCCTTAACCTGGCGATGCAGGTCACAATCTGATTGTACAGTTGCCTTTTGTGTACATCAATGTCCCTTAACCTGGCGATGCAGGTCACAATCTGATTGTACAGTTGCCTTTTAGATTTACCCACAGAAAGGTCTGCCTGATTGAATGAATGGTTTAGGTAGGTCCTTGCTCTGCATGTGTAGAGCCTCCGACCTGACCTGCTATAGGTCTAAAACACCATACTTTTTTGAACATCTCTACTTTTTTGATTATGCATAAGTCAATGAACCCTGCTGAAGGGTTTGCTTGTATGATAGGTAAGTGTAATCTGAAAGGTGATCAGGAGCAACCTTTTGAAACTACTAGAGTGGATCATGTTGGAGGGTCTACATATTTATTGGTAAATGTAAGGTAGTTCTTTCCTACCTTACATTTTAATCCACAATAAATGGATTGGGCTCATCTAATAAGTTCTTTATTAGTGAAATTTCATCAGTTGCAACCAATCCTAATCCATCCACTGGTCTGACTTCTGCTTAGTATATTCTGGTTGGTCGCTGTGGTCTACCACACTTTAGAAGACCTTTTATTGGGTAAAGTCAACTGTATCTGAGGGACTCCTTTTTCGAATTCAAAAGAGCAAACTTAGGCTACCTCTGCCCTCAATTTGTGGTGAAATTAGAAATCTCCTTATACCTTTGCTTCTCAGGGCCATGCCCAACAGTGCATGAGGAACAGAACAGTCTCTATTCCTTTAGTAAATCACTCAAACCCCAGATTGTTGTGGAGTTTATTTTATTGAGTTCATTTTATTTACTTAACGGGACTTTTTGGCCACCTTTGTTGCCACACCACTGTTTCTTGACCAGGCCAGTGTGACACCACTTTTGGTGGCCCTCACTCTGATGAATATGGCCTTGGGTAAACAGTTATGAAAGCCACCACGGTGTTATTTCAGCCACTGTACCTAAAATGGTCGTTTCTGAGAGGGAGGTTCCGTAATCCTATTTGCAGTAAATATTTTTACAGAACTGTATTAGAGAGTTGTGTTTTTGTAGCCGTGTTTTGACTAGATTTACAACTCTGTGTTTAGGATTTATAGAAATCAGCTGTTTTTTGTTTAGACAGTAGGAAAACACAAGACATAAACAAACCCAATTGTGCTCATTGTGATGTTGATTCACTGATGGAAATGGACAGCAATTCAAATGAGAAAATGAAATGATAAAAGAGCTGCCTGGAATTGTTGGGGATCTCATATGTACTATTTATTATCATTGTGGGTGTTTCAAGGCCATATTAACTGCACCGAAATCATGTACATGGCAATCACAAAGTCCAAAGCTGGTAATAAATTTTAGATGGTAGTCAGATGTTTACATGATATATCCTCCAAGTGTTGATCATTTAACAAGATGTCAGAGAAAAGACACCTCTTGTAAAACCTGCATTTGTGTTCACTTACTGAGCACCAAGGGAGACCATCCTGAGGACACCACCTTCCATCCAAACTCAGGAGATTTTTGTTAGGGGTCTCTAGTTGCTGATGTTGCGTAACCATTGGCTGCTAAAATCACCAGAATTGGGCTATGATTATCTAATATCCAATTTTTAATTTAGTCTCGGTGAGACCTTTGAAACCTCCCTTTTTCACTTCAGTGTATAAACTTTATACCGCTTATCGCCATAGCATGTGAATTGTAATTCTCTTGAATCGGCAGACAACACTGAATTCCCAATGGCCGCACATGCAGAACTTCACCCCCAACCTCTATGTACAAAGTTGAAATAAATACATGGCATATTCAACTGAAGCTAAATAATGCTTGCTAGGGATGTCCCGATACCATTTTTTTCAAGGCCAAGTACAATTTCCCACATATACTTGCCGATACCAATTACCGTTACTTTTTTTTTAAAGGGACATGTGACATTTTTTCTAATGCTTTTAGGGCAGTTTCTCCACAGGGCTGCGTTTGGGTCTCTCCAGGACTCTGAGGACAGATGCCGGGCTCTCCAGGTGGCTGCCGAGCTGAATGGTTGGGTGTCCAGCTCGTGCCGGCTCTGGGGCTGTACAGGCGGTTATGGGGTTATCCTTTGCAGTGCTGGCGAAGTAGAAGGAAGCAATGTACAACTGGACAGGCACTGTCAGACAGCTTCAGGAGGTCCCCATCAAGCGTGGGACCTCCAGCAGCTTAATCTATTTAAAAATGTAAAGCGCCAGTATCTTTTATGTATTGGGGCATTTTCACAAGTGCATGTACTTCTGAAGATGCCAGGTATCGGGACATCCTTAATTCTTGCAACTCTTCATTTTTTTTCCTTAATTCCATTCCCCTATCAAGAATGAGTATCTACACACTGATTAGGTGGCCTCTAGGCTCTATTCCTATAACCAATGTCTAAAACTTGTCAGGGTGACAGCAGCGTATGATGCAATTGAACCTGCTTGTCTGAAAACACACTTTCAACCTGATGTAAAGATCCTAATTCAGCATCATATAAAATTACATACAATTTCACTCAATTCATTTGTAACTTAATGTTTTGCCCCCTTCTCCTTTCTCTTTGATGATCACTTGGAAGTTCACACAAGCATGTTACCCTTTAAGTAGCAAGAATGGCTAATCCCCTTTTGTAGGGATGCATTTCATAGGATTGATTTACCGCAATTATATCCTAAATGGCAGATTTAATTAAGTAGAGGTAACACTGATTTAAGAGGCTTGTTAGTTTAGTCTGTATGAAAGGGATGTCCAGTTTTAACATGTAATACCTAATTATTTCACTTGAGAGAACTGGTGATGATTACATTCTTTTTCTGAGTAGTGAGATACCTCATACAATTGTCTCTGTATTGTTGTGTAGCAATGTAGTTCTAAT
Organism: Nanorana parkeri; assembly: GCF_000935625.1. Lineage (NCBI taxonomy): Eukaryota > Metazoa > Chordata > Amphibia > Anura > Dicroglossidae > Nanorana > Nanorana parkeri. The sequence continues at coordinate 55,976 of NW_017308018.1, forward strand.
TGTTGATGTAATATAATTTGGCAGTTCTATCACACTCTGCACTGCCAAATGTGATTTTGAGCTGATGGGTATTGAAGAGGTGGAGGACCTCAATGACCTGGCAAAAACTGTTTTTTGTTTTTTTTTTCCTTCGTGAACGAAGAAGACCTAAGCTTGTTAACTTTGCTAAGGCTTAAAGTTCACCTGTTCCCAGGCATTAATGCTATGTTTACACTAGGTGTGATTAGATGCATTTATATGCATTTAAAATGGTCTTCTAAATGCGCATATATATGCATCTAATGATTTCCAATGGATCTAGTCACACCTTGCATTTAGATGTGGTTATCTGCAGTCAGTTTAGCTGCGTTTAGAAAAAAGTCAGGTGCGTCCAGGAACCGATTTGAACGTCTAAACGCTTCAAAACACATGTAAACGCAAGGCATTATTTGGCAAAAATCTCATTGGCTGCTCTAATGGACTGTTTCAATGGACAAAGAACAGATACATCTAAACGCATTATTTTAAGCATCTTGAAGCATAGACAAATTATCTAGCCTGACAAATTTTGAAGACCTATCTATGCATAAAAACCCATGTAGCAAGGGTGAATGAAGTGTTTACATGTATTAATGAGTAGTAAAGGGGCTTTTAAAACTAACCATCTCTGACCTCTCTAGCCACTTGTACTTAGAAGTCATTCAAAGTATGTCAAAATTTCTTAAAGTTGTATTTCAGTCCATTTCTAACGGTCTGTGGGGGCAATTCAGTAAAGTATTTGCAATACTTTCCTGAATTAATGGCCGTGTTAGAAAGTCCTGCACCAAATTCATGAAAGTTATGTAACGGTTTACTTGCTTTTTCCATTGTATGCAACAAATTCGGGTAGTTCTTATGTGCTATTGGCGAGATATCACGCCGTTTTGGTGATGCGAAAAGTGTAAGTAAATAAGACCTCTTCCGTGTTGGTGTAAATTGTGTTGCAGACAAAATTTCTGTCTGAGTCCATTCTGCAACAGGCTCATACACACCGTATTGACAGTTGCATGAATCGGCCGCAGGTTGTGCCATTTGTTTCATTTGTGAATTACAGGGTGTGTTTTTACATGAGAGAGCTGGCAGACTGCCAAGGTTATGCTTCCATAGATCACAACCACAACCATTATCCATTTGACTTCACTTATGTTCACCTGTTGAGGTGAATTTCATTAAGTTTATTTGTTCACATTCAGACTGAGCGCAACATATTAGCAGCACTACACATTTATTGTTTTTCTATACTCAAACATTAATCTGCTCCCATTACCTTGTGGAATACATAAAATAAAGTGTGCACACTACCAATGTATCACAAGTATGCAGAACCTTATTTCATATTCTAGTGTGATATTTACAGTGAATATTTCTCTTTATGCTATGGTATACTTATTCATTGTAATGCATCCCTGCTTTACAATTTGTATTCAAGCTTTTATAAAAAAAAAGGGGAAAGGAGCTGTGATTTCCTTGCCTCTGTTGTGAATGTTAAAGATTAATTTTTTCACAAAGACTATAGCTACTGTGGTGGATGAGGGCTTGCTTTTATAGTTCTTTTACTGCTTGTTCAGAATATGTAAATATTTTATTGTGCATACTCTGGGCACAGATTTAATTTATGCCATGAATGTGTTCATGCAATTTTTTGTTTTCTTTCACGCACAAACAAATGGGTAAAAACAATTCCATCACATTTCATTTCTGCTTATTGTGTTATAAACACTCCTGTTTTCTGCATTTTGTATGCACCGAATAATTTTCACAGCATATGAATTGTTGGGGTTCCTGATAAAACACTGCTGACTACCTGTACATGCTGTGATTTTCCTGGAGGTACACTCCTATTACATTTGAGAATTCTCTGAATTCTCAAAAGAAAATCTTAATATAAAGAAAAGCTTTTAGTTCATCTTGCCACAGCTGGAATCATTTTACTGCGTTCTGGGCTCTAGAAATTCTTGTTGATTTTATATGAATAGCTTTTCTTTATGAAGGAAGAAAAGACATGGGCAAAGGTAAACTAACAAACTGTAAGTTGTTTTTTGTTTTGTTTTCTTAACCCTTGGTTTTAACCCAAGGGTGTTCTTTCTGTGGTTCCATTTTAAAAATAGTAGTATTATAGACATTAAAAAGAATGTGACATGACTGTATTTACTAAATCAGACCATGCAAAGAGTAATGTTATTATATTACCAAGCAGCACTTGAGAACAACCTGACCTTGAATGATATGAATAGAGCTTGTGTTGTCTTATAAAGATGCTGGTAAATTTTGAATGAGTAGTAACTGCTGGCCCTGCATAAGATTAATGTTGGTAGAAATAAAATCCCCACCCCCTTTTTTTCCCCCTTTTTTTGTGCTTAAACTATCATTTTAAAATCATACCACAATCTTTGTACTACCCTGTATCGGCCTTTAGTTTGGGAGGAGAAGAGGCACTGAAAGCCAGTCAGACTATTCTGCATTGCTTTGTTGTACATCTAACAATTTAAGCATGCTGATTGGAGGAGAGACCACAAAGATGACCCTGACTAAGCTATATTGCTGTAACTGCAGTGGAGGAAAGTAAATAGTCAGGGCATTGTACAGTGTATGGTGGATATGAACGTATGCTTAACCCCTCCCAGAATGATATATTAACTGAAAGCAGAGACCTTGTAGAATAAAATGGTGGTAGTTGCAATTGCATGGTATTAGCGTAACTTTATCAAACCCAAATGTTTAGTACAAAAATTAACTTTATTTTCGTGCACAACAAACACAATACATTGCCCATTTTGTTGTCAAATATAAAAGATGATATTGGACTGAGTAAATGGATAGCAAACCTGTCAAGCTTCAAAATTGCGTGTGCCTGTGCAATGGCGGAAAACTACAGTACCCAAAATTGTCCCTATGCAATGCTTTCAAATCCTTTACAGGTCATCACTTCACAGTTAACCACAAATAATGGCCCTGGAATTACCACTCTCACTCAGGTGTGCGCAACAATACCCGACATGTGGCACTGTTGTTTTTGTATGTAGGTGCACCCGAGGTGATCTTTCTGCATTTATATGCATATGCACATTCATATATAAATAACCTGTCCAAGCTTTGATATGTTTTATGCCTCTTGAAAGTTTTGCTGCATTCCGGCACATAAACATCTCTGTATGACTTTCTTTTATCTCCATGGATCATGCACGTATCACGATCTAACGTCCTTCTGTTCTGTTTTATGTTTGTTGTGTAGCCCCCTATGGAACTCTCCAGCCCGGCACAGCTGTCTTCCTGGCTGTGTAGATAAACACAAAGCCTTCACTGAGCCTAAATGCTAGACTTGGTGAAATAAAATGTGATCCCGTATGTTTTTATTGTGTTAACTTTTAACCACGGTATAATTTCACTCTAAACTTAGTGTGAATTAATGTCCCTTGAATGCGGTTGTGTCCTGCAGCCACGTCATGGGAAATGAATCATATTTTATAGAATGATGTTTCAAAATTAGGGATTTATTTGGTACTGAAATATTTTATTCTGTATGCTAATTGCTGAGAAAAGTTATGCTGGTCACACAGTGAGATTTTGTTTCAGATTTGATCAGACAGTTTAATAGATTACCAGTGTGAGAGTCTACATGACTGGATGTAAATTTAAATAGAGGATTTAGATAGGCCCACAAACTTCAGAAGTCAAACTTAAAGGTGTGTGTGTGTCTTTGTCTATGAATATTAACTTTGGAAATGATTTAAAGATGCATACGTTAAGAACTCTGCTTGGTGCTGTTAACATAGAAAGAAACTATATAATATAAGCTGGGTCATCTTCATAGGTCACAAGTGGGATAATAGTAGTTCCAAACTGCCAAGTTGTGCCGTGTCATTTAGGCACAGGAATGGTACCTTTTGGTGCAGATTGTTTGCGAGTGGCAGCTAAGAAATATATTGCTAAATGGATTACTTAAAGTAGGGAATACACGGGATGAATTTCGGCCAGTTCTGATGAACCAGCCGAAATAAACACAGTGAGTTCTGCTGCTGCTGGCACCCTTCCGTCTGGTATCCCTTGATCAGCTGATCGAAGGAGCCAGTTGGAAATTTCTTGGCTGAATGGAGCTAGCAGTCAATCAGCCGTTTAGGTATCCTGACAGTGGCTGGTGGTTGCTTTCATAATACAATGCAAATGGCATAGGATTCGCCCATCAACTCTCGTAAGGGTTGATGGAGGAATCTGTTCTGTTTGTGTTCATTCAGCCTGTGGGTAGAACAAAAAAAATAGAAATGTGTATAGCCACCCAGCTTTAGCATCAGAAGTTAGGTTCGTTTTAAATGAAGCTTAACTGGAGCCAGAAACCCCCTTTTTTTTTTTTTTTAATACAGTGGAGGGGGTCTAGAATCTTTTGGAAGACTTTTATTACTGTTACCTACGGAGTGAGGTTAAGGAGAGTATTCATTTAAAAATTGCAGAGCCGTTAATTCTGCGAGAGGCCGCGTACCTTCTGTGCGAATGGAGGCAAAATACTAACGTTCTTAGTATATTTTCTTTCCAAGTTGAAGGTAATGGCAAGAAAATACTGCATTATGGCCAATAGATGGAGCTGAGGAACTTAGGAAGTAAACGCTTATTTCCTATGCTCCTCTGCTCTAGTAATGTCTGATCTTGGTATTTGATCATGTTCTCTTTCACTGTAAACACTCAATATACATTTTAAGATTAAAAAATATTGAGGGGTTTTCAGAGTTGAGTAATAGTTTTGCTGTTCATACTGCTGCAGTTCAGCCAATTTGAATGTAAAAGCTTGCCTTGTTTTAGTCTTTTCATCCATTACACAACTGTTTCATTTTTGGAAGTTAGTGTGTCGAAATAGTGTTATCAAACATTGTTCAAAGTAGACAGTTTAACAAGAAAAAAAATATGTCAAAAAGCATCAAAGCGAAACTGATGTCCCTATTGAGGAAAGTTCTTTCTCTTTCTAGTTCACCTGCATTGGATGTAATGAATCATGTCAGGTTTATATGATGGAAATTCTCTGAAAGTAAAACCGCAATAGAAAGTATTTTCATACGTTGAGATCTGGTTGTGGTCACGTCCATAGAAATTTAGTGACCATAAGATATTTATTTATTCCAGGTATTTATATAGCGCTGCCGCTTTATGCAGTGCTTTACATAGTTGCACATTCACATCAGTCCCTACCCTCGAGGAGCTTACAATCTAAGGTCCCTATATCACATGCATACATATGAGGGCCGATTTTAGCCAATTAACCTTCAAGCATGTCTTTGGAGTGTGGGAGGAAACTCGAGTACCCGGAGGAATCTCCCTACGCAAGCATAGGGAGAGCATGAAAACTCTCGTGTGCTGCAAGGCAGAAGTTCTAACCACTACGCCGCTGAGATATTGCCAAGAACAATTTGATACAGTGTTACAACTGTTTTTTTTTCCTGTGGTGAAAATACATTGCAACCTTTTTATAACAAGATCTTTTGATGCTGCTCTAAATAAAGTGATTGGATTTTGGCCGTTTTCCTATGGTAGAAATAAAGCGTTTGATATGATGAGGTGTGGGGGCGGAATCTGTTTACAAGCTTTTGAGTGGGATATTCTAAGGTGATGCGTCCTTCCTATATGAAATATTGATGGTGTGGTGTCTAGTATGATGCTCAGTAGTGAGGTTACTGTACATGAGTCTGGATGACAGAATTACAAAGTCGGTTTGCTTTGTCGCAAGTCCTCTGGTGCAGATAAAATGAAAAGAAATCTAGTCAAATGGTTGAATTCCCCAACAGTGTAGCTCCCTGATGAGTAAAAGGGGGTCTAGAATCTTTTGGAAGACTTTTATTACTGTTACCTACGGAGTGAGGTTAAGGAGAGTATTCATTTAAAAATTGCAGAGCCGTTAATTCTGCGAGAGGCCGCGTACCTTCTGTGCGAATGGAGGCAAAATACTAACGTTCTTAGTATATTTTCTTTCCAAGTTGAAGGTAATGGCAAGAAAATACTGCATTATGGCCAATAGATGGAGCTGAGGAACTTAGGAAGTAAACGCTTATTTCCTATGCTCCTCTGCTCTAGTAATGTCTGATCTTGGTATTTGATCATGTTCTCTTTCACTGTAAACACTCAATATACATTTTAAGATTAAAAAATATTGAGGGGTTTTCAGAGTTGAGTAATAGTTTTGCTGTTCATACTGCTGCAGTTCAGCCAATTTGAATGTAAAAGCTTGCCTTGTTTTAGTCTTTTCATCCATTACACAACTGTTTCATTTTTGGAAGTTAGTGTGTCGAAATAGTGTTATCAAACATTGTTCAAAGTAGACAGTTTAACAAGAAAAAAAATATGTCAAAAAGCATCAAAGCGAAACTGATGTCCCTATTGAGGAAAGTTCTTTCTCTTTCTAGTTCACCTGCATTGGATGTAATGAATCATGTCAGGTTTATATGATGGAAATTCTCTGAAAGTAAAACCGCAATAGAAAGTATTTTCATACGTTGAGATCTGGTTGTGGTCACGTCCATAGAAATTTAGTGACCATAAGATATTTATTTATTCCAGGTATTTATATAGCGCTGCCGCTTTATGCAGTGCTTTACATAGTTGCACATTCACATCAGTCCCTACCCTCGAGGAGCTTACAATCTAAGGTCCCTATATCACATGCATACATATGAGGGCCGATTTTAGCCAATTAACCTTCAAGCATGTCTTTGGAGTGTGGGAGGAAACTCGAGTACCCGGAGGAATCTCCCTACGCAAGCATAGGGAGAGCATGAAAACTCTCGTGTGCTGCAAGGCAGAAGTTCTAACCACTACGCCGCTGAGATATTGCCAAGAACAATTTGATACAGTGTTACAACTGTTTTTTTTTCCTGTGGTGAAAATACATTGCAACCTTTTTATAACAAGATCTTTTGATGCTGCTCTAAATAAAGTGATTGGATTTTGGCCGTTTTCCTATGGTAGAAATAAAGCGTTTGATATGATGAGGTGTGGGGGCGGAATCTGTTTACAAGCTTTTGAGTGGGATATTCTAAGGTGATGCGTCCTTCCTATATGAAATATTGATGGTGTGGTGTCTAGTATGATGCTCAGTAGTGAGGTTACTGTACATGAGTCTGGATGACAGAATTACAAAGTCGGTTTGCTTTGTCGCAAGTCCTCTGGTGCAGATAAAATGAAAAGAAATCTAGTCAAATGGTTGAATTCCCCAACAGTGTAGCTCCCTGATGAGTAATGTTACATTGTTGGTTTTTTTTTGTCCAGGTGCGCCAGAGGTTTCCTGCATGGCCGTGCCAAAGAGTAGTCTTTTGCAGTACAGCATCGCCCTCTGATGGTGAGTAGATATATGTGCATGTTGAATGGCAGCTAGCTTATTAGAACGTTTTCACCAGGCTTTGAGTAGCAATCTGCAAGCCTGTAAACTTTTTATTTCTGTTCAATTTTAAATACTTGTTTACTAAATAGTTGAAAAATTCTCATTGCTGCAGTTCCTTTATTTGATTCTTATAGATAATTTTATGTTTCTATGTTACATAATTGCCACATGCAGACAGGTAAAAAAAAAAAGATATATCTATCTATCTATATAGTGAAGTAAAGTGCTAGTGAAGCTTTGGTTCCCCTTTTGTAAATGCATTCAATCTTATTTTTAAGGTAGATTGCAGGGAAGAGAGCGAGAAGTCACAGATTTAATAAAGAAATGGAATTGGGCCTCTTTGACACGGACCGATCAGGAGAGGATCCGCTGTGACATCCATTTCCGTACAGTTTTTTCCTCCGCCTTGCGATGGAGGAAAAATCAGAAATTGCTGGACCCCATGTTGGTTTATGGGCAATCTGATGTAAACAGACATGTCCGTTTACATCAGATTACCCACAATCGGGCAAAATCTGGTTTGGTGAAACGGATGTCTGATCTGTCTGTTTCTCCGAACCGGGCCAGAGCCTGGGGTAACTAGGTGTAAACTGACGCTAGTCCATTTACACGCGCCTGCCCATAGACTTGCATTAGGCATCCAATCGGGTTCACCTGAAAAACTGACAGGCGTACCTTATCAGACCAGCTGTGTGAAAGGGGCCTTAGGCGGACCCAATCGGATGCCCAATGCAAGTCTATGGGCAGCCGTGTATAAACGGACAAGCGGCAGGTTACACCCAAATACCCCTGGCCTCGGCCGACTCCAGAGAAACACTGGTCAGAGATCTGTTTCACCAGGCTGGATCGGGGGTAATCTGATGTCAATGGACATGTGTCCATTGACATCAGATTCCCCATAGACCAACATGGGGTCTGGCAGTTTCCATTTTTTCCCCCTCCATCGCAAGGTGGAGGAATAAACTGTATGGACACGGTTGTCACAGCGGTGACATCCATTCCGTACTGCTTTGATCAGGAGGCGCTCTGTGCACGGATCATCTCCTGATCAGCTCGTGTGAAAAGGGCCTAAATTTTATAACTTGCTCAGAGAAATGGTAATTATTTGGCAAAAAGATATGAAACGGACAACTGGACTCCTTAAATATGCCGTAAAGATTTCCAAGGAGTCGCAGACTGATCTGCATTTAAGCTGCTCCCTTTTGCAAAGACAGTACATGCGTTTGTAGTACTATTTAGTAGTTTAAATCAATACGCTACTTTTAAATGAAACTACTATAATTCATCATTGACATACTGGAAGCAAAAGTGACATGCAATATTATCTAGTCAAAGACTTGCTGCCTACACTGATATGGTGTGTTGTTTGTTTGTTTTTTTGCATCAGAGCCGTACTTGTTGCCTCAGTAGAAAAAAAAGGTACTTCCTTGGTCCTGACTAACAGAAATAAAATGTGTTGAACGCCAGTAAGCCACTATACAGTCACTTTACACAGGGAGAGTTGCCAGTTACATTGCTGACTCTTTCACTCATTTTATATGCTGCTTAAAGTGGACCTTTACCCCCTTTGACTAAAAAGAAGAAAACTAAAATCACATCAGCATACAGTTCTGCATGCTGATATGAAATTATCTTACATTCATTAGCTAAACAAAAATATTTCTATTTTGCTTACAATTTCTTTTTTTACACTTCCTGGTCCACTTTGGCATTGCATGCTGGTTACATCAGCAGTTCATTGCTGGGAAATTTCATCTGTGATCTCAGGGAAAGGCATTTTCCTCCCCTGAGATGATGTGCATGGTCGCATATCCTAGTCACTCGCCCTTAGTTAAAATAGCCACTGTCAGAAGACTGGGAAAGAAAAGAAAAATAAGGTATGCAAAAAATAAAAAAGCTTGCAATTATCTAGAAGTATCTGCTTGTAGATTGTCATTACTAAATATTTCTAAAGATGCCTTTGTTATTTTGAAGATATGGGTAATGTTTCTCTTTAGGGCGATTTTATGTGACTGACGGGACCTTGCTTGCATTTTTGGATAAAATTTGGAAAATCTTAACTGTCCAGCTGACTCCTGTTGTGTTTTATTGCCTTGAGATCTATCCGCCGCAAGTGATTTACTTTTTTTTCTGTTTCTTACTAGATGTTTCTGTGCTTTACCAAAACGGGTTGCCTGTGATAACCATTAGCCTCCCATCACGGCTGGAGCAATGCAGATTCACTTTGAAGCCTCTTTCCGATACAGTAGGAGTATTCCTACAGCAGGTACAGGCAGAAGACCGAGGAATAGACAGGGTGGCAATCCACTCCATAGGTATGTAAGTGGGGATCTGTGATGGCTTCAACTTGCTTTTCTGCTTAATTGTCACTGTAAAATTATAACCAGAATAATATGTCCTCTGTCTATGTGCTCTTTAAAATTTTTGCTGGGTGCGTTTAAAATTCTTAAGAGTGTATGCAGTTATCCTCAAATTCATAAAGGGCCACTTCAGCCAGCATGGATTTTATTTTACTTGGATAGATGGTATTAAATGAGGAAATCACCCACTGACTTTTAATATCTAGGGAACAGCAGTGGTGGAATCTTACGATAGTCCTATCAACCGATTCCCACTCTTCTGGCAACAAGTAGGTTCTTGCGTGCTCCTGACTTTACTGGGGTACTAATTTTGAATAGGCATATTTAAGCTATGCTTATTTAAGTTCTGAGTAATTCTAATATGTACTTTGCAGATCTTTTGACAAATACCCCTTATTGGGGGGTTTCAGGTGTCACACAGTAATTGCTCCCTCAGAACACCTAGGAGTATTAGACTTTTAGTTCTGGCATATGAAGCACCTTTTAATTGGCTTCATGAGGGTACTGACTTACAACTTCAGCCAGTTCTTTGTGGTAAATGCATGCAAACAAAATATCCCATAGGAGAAAAGAATGCTAGATCAACCTGCTTGATCACCAATACCGCCCCCCTCCCCTTATCAACCGGGTCAACCATGCTTGATCACAAATACCCCACGTTATCACCCGGGTCAACCTGGGACATCACCAACACCCCAACCCCATCACTCGGGTCAACCTACTTGATCAATTCCCTCCCTTATCACCGGTCAACCTAGCTCAGAAAAGGGTGTCAAACCAAAAGGTGGAAGAGTCCAAAGTGCCTTTCATTGTTCACAATTCAACTAAACGAAAAACAGCCAATCTATTTCAGGAGCAACAACACCCCCTTCATCAGGGTTTAGAATGGGATAGGGAATTGATTGGTCTCAAAAGATAAGAAACCCAAATGGATCTCTATATGATTTGATAAATCAAATTAGGGGTGGAATTGTAATTGGCAGCTGCTGTGTGAAATGTGTTCATTTGGAGTCTCTTCAGCATGAGGCTGCTTGGTTTGGCACTTAGTCAAAAGGGCAAGTCGGTGGGCAAACATTCAGTAGCAGTCATGTAATTATATATATTTTTTTTTAACACATTTGATGAGTCATTGCTGTAATCCTGACTGCTGCTTAAAGCTTCATTTATGGTTGGTTAGGTTATGAGTACCTCTCTTGCTGCAGTGTATTTGGTCTTATATAGATAATGATGTGGTTTTTCTTCACTTTCAGATGGAGAACGTATAGCCTCTTCCACAAGTATAGAAGTTCTTCTATTAGATGATTTTAAATTGACTATTAATGATAGAAACTATCACGTGCGGCCGCCAAAACAAGGTACGGTGTGTTAAAGAACAGTTCATTAAACCCTAGGTTGCTCCTCTTTCACATATATAACATTACTTTTGACCTTTCTGCCTTGTTTTGCTGCATGCTCAGAACTTTTAAGCCATGAAGATGCAACGACAATGAATGACTTGAAGACCCTTGTACAGCAGTTGTACAGCTCTATGCGAATTGAAGAACACCAGCTCAGCAAGGAACAAGAGCTCTTTTGTCGCCTAGAGGCCCTTCAAGAACAGCTTGAGCCTCTTGAAAAGGTAGACAAAAAGAAAATCTGTATTTTACCGGCCATGTTGTCTATCCTGGGCAGTTTTAAAACTATTTGAAAATCTAAATGTTTGCAGTAATGTACACTAGGCATGTGCACCAGCAAAAAATTCGTATTGATTTGGATTTTGCGTTATTTCATTTTTCGGGTTTCGAAACTTAATTCGTTTTGGGATCCGGATGAAATTCGTTAGCGGTATTCTATACGAATTGTCTGTTAGTTTTCGGTTCGTTCGGTGCAGCAAAGTGACATTAAAAAAAAAAATTTTGTCCAAAAGTATTTATGAAAAGTATTATGACACCTCGGCTCACAGACCCGAATAGCATTTGGAAGCTCCCGAATGCTATATTGTATTTGGCAGCTGAGAATATCAAATGGGCGGAGTGAGCCGTGACGTCACGGCTCGCTCCACCATCTGTTTACTTTTGCGCCCAATGTCATTTTGCGGCGAGTTTTCGTCAGGTTCGGACGGTTGTCATGTGGCGGGACTTGTTTTTTTATTTCGACGGGCGTCGTGCATCGTGATTTGACGCTGGATTACATCGATGGAGCCATTTTTTATTTAAGTGAATTGTCAAAAATGGACTCGAGCGATTTTCGGGGGGCTGGGGGGGTTCCTCAAAATTCCAATCAGACTTAAAGGGTCTGGTATAGATTTTGGGGGGAACTCCACGCACTTTTTTTTTTTACTTGATGGGGGGAGGGGTGTGTATCTCCCTCCTAACATTCCTACCAGACCTAAAGGGTCTGGTATGAATTGGGGGAGAACCTCACACTTTTTTTTTTTCTTCCTCTTCTGCAGACTGTAAAAAAACAAAACATTTTCTCAAATGTCACTTTGCTGCAACGAACAATACGAAACAACCATTCGTACAGACTACCACTTAAAAATTTCAGAATTGGAAATTCGGATTTGTTTGCATTTGTTATATCTCTAATTCGGAATTCAAATGCATGCGAATTTCCGAAATTCCGTCCGCTAGCGAGATTTCTCAATTTCCTGTGCTGGAGACGCCACAAGAAATGAGAGAAAATCTCTCCGTGAATGGAATTCTCATTCTAAAAAGTGCTTTGTCCTTAGCAACATTCATCCTTGCCTTCATGTTCAATCTGGAAAAAGCTGTTATCTGACTGCTGTTGGCAACACCTGCACTAATTTGTTCTACCAGTTATATAAATGAGATCCACATTTCATACAACCGTGCATAAGGAAGACACATAGCCCAGCATCCAGGAGTATGTAGGTGCTAGGGCATACTCATTACACAGAGGGACAAACTGGAAGCACATTGGAAGGTTAGGTTTAAAAAGGAACCACCAATGTAATGTCTCCTAGAACAGTTACTTTTAAAACGTGCAACTGTCAAGGTTGCCAGGGTGCTTATTTCACCTCTCAACCGAACTTTCAAGCCTTCAAATGCCTGGTGTCATAGCTGATCACGTGCAGCACCATGGCAACTTCAATCCAAATAGAGGCTAAGATGGCACCTTTCTTGGCAGTAAGGGATAGGAGGTTGCAGTTCCAAATTAAATGTTGGTACCTACAGCTAAACTATAGTCATCTAGGAAATGTAATACAGCTGTACAATCTTTTAAATAATAACTTTAATTTCTTGCATTGGTACCGGCTTTCTTCTCTGTGTAAGAATTGGCTCCTGTTTGGCTGAAGAGTGGTAATACAGGCGCAGGCCTTGGAGGTATTTAGTGGCTATGTTGTTCTGTCTTAAGGTGCCCATACACTGCTCGATTCTCGTACGAGAATCGGGCGAAATCCCGCGATCGTACGAGAATCGAGCAGTGTGAACTAAGACGTACGACCGTTTCTACTGTACGGTCGCACGTCTTTTGTTGAGCCAACATGTTCGATTCTCGGCGGGTTTCTAGCCTGCTCGCCCGATAGCTGCGGAATGGGCCAGTGTGCGCACGCGCACACTGCCCGTTCTGCATTGACGTCATCGGAAGCCCGCCCCTCAGCTGGGCGGGCTTTCGATGATCGCAAGTACGATCTGCCCGTCCAAGGTGGGCAGATCGTACGGGCTTTCAAGAAGCATACGACCATCGCAAGACAAAAGTCTTGCGATGGTCGTAAGGTGTATGGGCACCTTTTATAGGTGCTGCTGTCCACAGTAATCAGACATTCACCTACTGCACTGCATGTGCTGTCAGTATGGGAATCTGCAAGGGATTTTAATTGCAAATCCTTGGAATTCACACACAATTAATATGTATCACAGCATAAGAAATATAACTATGTTGGGTTGACTATGAATCAGCTTAAATGGTATATGCAGGACAACAGCCAGCTCCTGAAGTATTCCCTCCCTCTTAGTTGAAGTGAGCTCCCAGTTGTGGCCTCCTCCTCCCCCGTCCGTTCCTCCAGTCAACTAAACTGCGTGGAGTGATGACTGACTGTCACTGATCTCTGCAGGGAGAGGAACGGGAAGACAGTGATCGGCGGTATGTGTTCGCCGACTTCCCGATCAATAGAGCTGACCTGTGACAGCTTCAATGTCACAGGTCAGCTTGAACTATGGGGATGAGTGTTCACTCACCCCATAATTCTCCTTTAAGGCTTGTGTATATTGGCTTTCATGCTTCTGACTTGTTTTTGAAGCAGTTTGGATTGATCTTTGAACACAATGTATGAATTTCTAATCGGAGCAGTGTTGTCTTGCATATATATGCCAGATGCATAAGTCTCCAGTTTGTATGTTCAGCTCTGTCCACACAAAAAAAACTAGAAGCTGTTTACACATTTTAACCAAAAATTATAATAAAAAATGTCATGTTTTCCAATTGTAGGTTCGACTTCAGATTGCTCGACGAGCAGCGAAGAAGACAAGATGGGCTCAGTGGGGAATGCTAGCGTATATGTCTGTACAGTTTGGAGTCTTTGCTCGTTTGACGTGGTGGGAATACTCTTGGGATATCATGGAGCCAGTCACTTACTTTGTCACATATGGCACAGGCATAGCAGGGTGTGCCTATTATATCCTGACGGGCAGGGTAAGCATAACATCTCATTGAATAGTGCCGATACCCTAATAAATATCATGCTGTTCATGGCCTCTGCCTGTAGTGTAGATGCTGTCTGTTAAAATACAACTAAGTGGCCCTGTATGAAAGCCTAACTAAACAGGTCCAAAGTCCAGTTACTGTGGGATGCACAGGCTTTATAAAGAAAAAAAACTTAATTACCCTCCCTGGCTAAGCCAAACCCTCCTTTTATTAGTGTCTCACACACTCCACCCTACCAGACACCGCAGCTCATAGTGGGAGGGTTTCAGCAACAGGCAGTGCTGTCAATCCAGAAAGCAGTGGGCAGGAACAGGTGAAGTCAGGTGCCGATTACCAACCTACAGGATTGTGAATCAGTAGTGACCATGCTGATAGCCATGCCATTTGCAAGGCTTTTCTTCCCACTGTAGTCATGCTGGCCCAGCTTACATGAGAGTGGCAACTCTGTTCTGAATTTAGGAGCAGTGCACCATTGTTGCTACACCATCACAGGAAGCTGCATTAGATGGATGTCAGTGGCAGGATCAACAGTTTTTGAGACTTTGCAGGGGGGCTAAGTGAAAACTATAAGTGTGTGTGCTTATTTTTTAATTGGAGGCCATAGTTCTAATATAATGTGTGCTATCTGGGATACTTGGGAACAGAAATGCTAATTATAAACAAACCTTTTATGTATGGTCATTTTAAAGCCTGCATGTGAACAGCTTATCTAAATGTTTTTTTATTTTGATTCATCATTGTCTCATATTCACCTTTTTATAAGTATGCATAAGGTTGCCACCATCTTAGTAGATAAACTAGCCATAAATATGACAAGCTAATGTATTGGCATAAATCATGCTCACTGTACTTGTACTTGATATTAGGGATGCACTGATATCGGTCTTTCGGTATCGACTACCTGTATTTTTTTTTTTCGTTACCTGCCAATACCGATACCGGAACTGCCATTAAGGAAGCCGAGCGGCGAGTCATTACTTCTGATTAGTCAGAAAGCCGGGCAGCGTGTAATGATTCGACGCCCGGCTTCCTGATTACCCGGGAAGCTGTCTCCATGCTCCCTATTCACCAGGTGATGAGGAAGCATGGAGTCTGCTTTCTGGCCAATCAGGAAGCTAGGGTACATGTAATGACTTTCTGCCTGCATTCCTGATTGGCCAGCTTCCCGACCAATCAGAAAGCCTGGGTGGTGAGACATTACATGCTGCCTGGCTTCCTGATTGGCCTGGGTAGCATGGAGCCGGCTTTCTGGCCAATCGGGAAGCTGGGGGCGAGTAATGACTCGCTGCCCTGCCTTCCGGATTGGCCCTCTTCCCGACTAATCGGGAAGCTGGGTGAAGAGTCATTACATGCCGTCCGGCTTCCTGATTTGCCGGGAAGCCAGCCCCATGCACCCTGGTGACGAGGGAGCACGGGCAGCGTGTAATGACTCGCTGCCAGGCTTCCTAATACCGGAAATGCCAGTATCGGGATTAGTATCGGGAGCATTTGGGCCAGTATGAGTACCAAACACGGTGCATGCCTACTTGATATAAATAAAATGTATGCAAATTCTATAACTTTTGAACGTTTTTGCTTTTTTTCTTTGTAGGAATATATGTACGTAGATGCCAGTGATAGACAGTTCTTACTTTTTTTCCATAAAGCGGCCAAAAAAGAAAGATTTGATGTTATAGAATATAATCGACTCAAGGATGCCATTGCTCGGGTATGATTTAAGATGGTTAACCTGCTTTGCATTGCTGTGTTTAGTAGAGGGAACATATACTGTATGATGAATTAAGTTATGCATTGCTTCTGTACACATTCTGGCTTATTTTTTCACATTATAGTTTGTTGACCATGTCCATGGTGATGGCTTGGGCCAATAAAAGCACCTTTATAACTTTGTAATGTAACATTGTTTTTATTCAGTTCTGACTACCGTGTATGTAACCACCAAATAATTCCTAGAATTGTCGTCATACAAATTTTGTGCCATCACAAGTTATTGATTGTATCATTCATAATGAACCTTCGGCCAACTTTCCTAATGCATATGTGTGAGTAGATAAAGGAAGGTTTCTCTGTCTTGCACCTTTCCTGGTTACCAAATGCCCTTGATCCGTTCTAGTTGTTTATGTAATGCTCTTTATGCTGAACATGGGGTTTAAAGGACCACTTTTTGGAAACCGATAACTGCATGTGATGTATTATCTGTAAAAATCATATTCCATTCTCAACATATACATTCAGATCAAGCTGTAGAGCAAAGTTATTATCTATTATTGCTGTCCCTGCATTTTTGTTGGTGGAATAGTGCGTTGTGTGTTGACCATTCCCTGACTCTGGTTCACAAATCTAGACTCGATCTCCTAGTCGAGTAGGGTCTCCTTTTGAACAGCCTTCTAGCTATCAGATGTAGGTGTACGACAACAGCAGGCAAATCTTTCAGCCTGTCCAGCTTTGTTTGTCTATATTATCGAATTTAGGTTAGTGTGTTGCTAAG
Organism: Nanorana parkeri; assembly: GCF_000935625.1. Taxonomy (NCBI): domain Eukaryota; kingdom Metazoa; phylum Chordata; class Amphibia; order Anura; family Dicroglossidae; genus Nanorana; species Nanorana parkeri. The sequence continues at coordinate 72,846 of NW_017308018.1, forward strand.
GCTAGCAGTCCATTTTAGGGATGGAGGAGCATGCATATTCTGTACATAATTATAGTTTTGTTCCAACCCTGTCATTTTTTTGTTGAACAGCTTAAGCTACATGTAAAGCCAAGTAGAAAAAAAAAATACATTGAATACCATCATTGTGTGAATTCACCGCATAGTTATCAGCATACAGTGTATTTTGTGATGGTTATTGCAATGGGCAGTATAAAGGAACGCAAATGCACCACTTAGATATACTTTACATTAGGTACCATCTTTAGTACATTTTTGAATAGTTAATCTTAACCATTCGTAGCTGTTCCCTTTGCTTTTATAACTTCCCGAAACCTAATTTGCAAAACATACCCGAAACACTTTAAGCATGCTTTAGATTGAAGCTTATAATAGAAACCTTGCCTAATGGTTATTTTTTTGTCATCTCTTAGGCTGAGTTGGACCTTAAGAGGCTACGTGACCCCCTGCAGCTACATCTTCCAATCCAACAAATTGAGGATGCTAAGGATTGATCGTTGTACAACTCTTAAATCCCCAGCAAAACCTGTGGATATCTCTTGCCTTTGAAATAAAAGCATTATAGGTGGTAGCTGGGATATGATAATGGGATGGGTGATCATTTTCCCCCTTTTTTTTTTTTTTCTCCCTAGATTTTTAAAGCTTTTGTTAAAGAAAAATGTAAAATGAAAGATTAAAAATGAAATTTAATTGAAGGTTGGGGCCTTGACCTTGCTAAAAGCCTATTTCAAAGGGCTTGGGAAATTTCTTATTGAAACTATATATATTTTACATGTTGGTGAATGGTGAAATTTATGGACTAGGGTCCCAAAACAATTAAATGTTCATTTTATTTTATTTTTTGGTTCTCCTGGTTTTATGACAAGTTAAAGTGTGGCAGAGTGCCAATTTAAAACAAAAAGATGGATTAATAATCTGCTGAGCCAATGGAGGTACGCCAGTAACATTGCGCACAATTTAATGCCATTTGGAGGGGCGTTGGACCAGAAGTCACTGCAGCATAACGCTTTTCTCCACTCTTGGGAAGCATCTATCGAGGCTTGGTTGAGATTTTTCTTGCCTTTTTCTGATGAACTCCGGGTTCATGCACATGCCATGTTGAGGTGCAACACTGTTAAATTTTAATCCAAGTCCCAAACACGTGAGACTTTCTGCTATGCATTAAAAAAAAAAAAAAAAGAGAAAAAAAATCGCACGTGATTTTTCTTGTAATCACTTTCTTAAATGTCCCTCGTCCCTATTCCTCCCACAGCCTTGGCTATATATATTTCAGGGGCTCAATGCATGATTGATTTTTATGTCTGTTCTTTTTGGGAGGGAGATGTTCCCCTGTCCCGCACTCTTGGGAAGTGGCTTAATAGCATATCAGGGTTGCATGAAAAATTCAAAAGGGTTACCACCTCATTCTCTCATGACGATCATCAGATATAGTCATAAAGATTTACATTTTCCAGCTGGTCTTCTGCTGGTGGAAATACAACTTCTTTCTGGATGAAAACACTTAACCCGTCCAGCTTTGTCTACGTTTTATTTATCTACATATCACTGAAGAGCTGGAGAGTGGCAAAGGCCGAGATATAACCTCTATCTTTGTTCCAAAGATTTCAGGGGGTTTTCTCTCCTTTTTTTTTTCGTGTTTTTTTTATCTTGGAATACGCTGCTCTTCCACAGACTTTCAATATCAAAATGGTGCAGTTTCTTTTTTGGGGGGAGGGGGGGGGGATGAAACTGGGCAAATGAGGGAGTGTTTGGGCTACAAGTTTGCAGAGACATTTTTTAAAGGACTCCCACTGTGAAAGGCTCCTACTTCAGGGATAGGATTACAGAACTAAAGAAGTGAAGCCAGTTGACTGGTGCCTTGCATATAATGAAATCGAGAGGAGAGTTTATGTTCTCTTCATGTATTAATCTATAGCTGGCAGTTATGCTACCAAGGACTCCTTGCCAGCCTAAATCTTGAGTCCACGTGGAATATAGCTGGCACATGCTGCCATACAAAGTCTTAATAACTGTCACCTACTTCTCTCCTCTCAGGTGGATTGAATCCGTTTTCCATCATGTACTTGTTTGTTGTCTTCTATGTCTTGTATTTTGTTCAAGATTGTAGATCCGTGCAGAACATAGGCCTCAAAGCACAGGCAATAATACATTTATTGGTGGTAATGCATCATCTTCATTACCTTTCTTTCTGGTGGGATCCAATGCCTTTCTCTGTATTTTCAAGCTGTGCCCTAGAATTAATGCTAATGAATGAAGCAAGGGTGGCTAATGTGATATAAGCAAGATTGACAATCATCTCCATGGAGAGAGACCCCAATTAAGAGTACAAGAGTTTCAAAAGTAGTTCTTAGGAATCCTTGTTAATAGCAGAGCAGCTTAAATGACAAGGTACTCAAATGTTCATGACCAAAGTATAGTATAATAACCCTTTGCCTATGATTCTGCTTGGATTACTGTGATCTTGCACAGGAGATGGTCTTTTTAACACTAATTCAACTTAAAGCTCTTCTTTTTACCATTTGCACTTCTGCTGCTGATGGGGGTAGGAGCAGTTGCCTATTGGGGCCCTCCTGCAACAAATGGGTCTAATCATGTTTGTATTGAGTATATCGAAGCAGTAAAAACACAGGAATTGTCTCAAACGGTCTGCTGAGTGTGAGTGCGCGGGGAGGTTTGGAGCATGGAGGAATGTCCTATAAATAAGCAAAATATAGATGTGTAAAATCCTGTATCATTTATGAAATATGTATAAAAGAAACATGTAATTCTGCAACAATAAACACTTATTCTGTTTTTCAAGTAAATTTGTATGTATGTGTTTCTGTTTCTGCATTAATTTAAGGCTAAACAATGAGCAAAACAATTACATACCTGTATGTCCTGGCTGTAGATTTGAAGTTGCACCTATAAGCGTTAACTTGTTGGAAGGAGAAAATACTTCACATTACTCTGTGATGATTTAATATATAAAAGAATTGATCAGGGAAACCTAATGTGCCAGCTTGCTGTATGGCTAATATCAATGATGACCTAAAATTACCTTGTAATAATTGAATATTAAAGAATTGCAGAGAACTATGAGCTATATACATTAGTTCCATGCCCTGGCCAAGCTCAAGGTCTCCTACTCTTACTGAGATATAAGCGCTAGTTTACCAGGTGTTATGGTATTGGTCTACAAGAAGAAATCAAAATGCAATTGTTCATGATTGGGTAAGTTGCAATCCAATGAAACAGTAAGATTTGTTTTGTTTTACTACATTTATGTACTTTGAAATTTTAGATGGCTCTTAAAGTAAAACTGTCCTGACATAAATATTGGGACTTGCCACTTCTGACCTCCTCCTACTAAAAATGCTAGTTGCCCAATTGTTCTGCTGATCACCTGGCATCAATACTGACGCTGAACAAGGATGCACATCAGGAATTTCTGAGCAGATATAGAAGCCCTTATCTTGTCATAGGTCCTGAACTCCAGCACGTTTCAACAAGAGTCATACAGTAACAACCAGGCAACTCCACATTTTCATAAAGAGAAGTCAGTCTTGGCAGGCTCCATGTTTCTCTCATGACAGGTCTACTTTAAGCTTTAACAATGTCCTAATCTGACTATTCACATCAGGTACATTATGTAATAGTTTTTTGATATTTGGAACAGTCAAAAATCACTGTTTGAAGCTGGTGTTCTTCTGAAATTTGGTCACATAATTTATTTACTCGTCTTGTTGAGGTTAATATTTGGTATTTGTGTACAAGTTTGTCTTGAGATTTTGTCATCTTTGTATGTTTAACCCCTTCATGACTGAGCTTGTTTTTGGTTTCTGTTCGTAAATGACTGACACACTTTTGACACTTTTGCTGTGTTATTCTTCCACGTCAGTAATATACTTTCATACAAAGTGCACCCACACATATTATATATTGTTTTTTAGAGGACAGATAGGGCGATCTAGTTATATCACATATGTGTACCTAACCCCTCACTTAGGACAAATAAAATATAAAAAAAGAGGAAAAAACGTAAAAAAAACAAAATTTTCCCAGTTTTGATTTGTAGTATTTTTTTTTTAACAAAACCAGCACATGTAAAAAAAAAAATGCAATACATACATTCATTTATTTGTCCCTTATTTTTTTACACTTCACTTTTTTTTAAACTTAAAAATTTTATTTTATTTATTTAATTATATCCAGCAGTCATTGTGAATATAACTCACTATTACTGCTTGATAAATTAATACATTTTTGGTTATCATCAGGCTGCTTCAAACTTCAGAACAGCCGATAATAAGTTAGTGACACTGATCCTGCAGCAGTTCAGGATTCAGCTGTCACTGAATGTTTCAGAAAACTGAAACATTCTACTTTCAAGAATAGATACATTATGTGTCTATTCCTGAAAGTCAAAGATAAAAAAAAAAAGCCAGTATAGCTTGAAAGTGGGGCACCGTGGATGGCGCTTGTGCACAACATGTTTTGTGTGCAAACCTCGTAGTTTTGAGGAAACCGGAAGTCATGCGGTCCCACAACTTGATAAGTTCGCACTTTCGATACATCACCGGCAAAAGCCGGCATGTGTGTCCGCTCTGCTGTGACTCTCAGGCACCCGATATTAAGGTATCGGGTGTCTGAAAAAGGTTAACCCTTTCATTAATGGATGCCTAGATAGTTAGACATCCATTACTGAATGGTAACCACTGATTCTCAGCGGTTACCAGCCTTCTAGTGCAGCAAATAACTTGTCACGTACAGTGTACGTGACGAGTCATTTGGTCCCTTTGTGGCGGGACGTACAGTGTACGTCTCCCATCACGAAGGGGTTAAATGCATCAGCTTATTCTGTAAGCAGGAGGAAAGACACCAGTTATATTGCCCATTCTCATCAAACAGGTTCCAGTAAAAATCTGCCACCTCATTGGTTAAGTATGGTTACACGCTCTGTTCCTCCAAGGAATTCAAGAGTTTAAACACTATTTATCAACAGCCACCTGCTGAAATATTAATACTTGGCAATGCAGCCGTGGTTACCTGGTCTAGCCGACTGTCGTTGTGTTTATAATGCTTTTCTTTTGACTTACTACATTAGCATGAATTGGCTTTGGATATGTATATGTAAAGGTTAGGCAGCCTCATCGTTGGCACATTTCATACAGGAATATTGGATAAACCCTGTTCCATCACCAGGATTTACTGATAGGTACAGGAACTCAATGCATAAGTCAATTAGAAGTTGTGCTGCAGACAATAGACACAATTGCCCAATGGGCATTTATGTGATCTATAACTTCATTTTGCTGCATAGCGAAGTCAGAATTATGGCTCCTCTTGCTAGAAATAATTGAAAAAGCTCTTTTAAGTAACGTGAAAAAATATTAATGTTTTCCAATATGACTTGTTTTCTGCAGTATTACATATGTGCAATATTTTAAAGAGCAATTCCAGGCAAGAATGGAATGTATTGGCTGCATAAACCTTGCTTTGCTGACTAAAAATGTCATTCAGTCTATTTTGCATCTGAGGGGTTTTTTTGCAATATATTGCTGCCGGAGTCCAGAAGGGTCCCCGCAATGTTACTGGGAGTGCATTTCCTGTTTTGTAACTTCCTTTATCTCTGCTTCCTGTATCACCAACCACATTCAAGCTTCCAAGAAAGGTCTGATCGTTGGTTGTGGGAAGCTTATCACTGAGAAATAAAGAGCTTGGAGTGGGTGTATTTGTGAATACCTCACCTGCTTTATAAGAAGGGGTTTTCAGATTACTGGCAAAATGGAATGGAGCGGCCTAGTCCATTACAGCAATTGTGGATGAAAAAATGTACAGAGGTTGTATGGGTTGCATTTTAAATTTGAACTGTTGTGTACCTTAACCAGTTCCACTCTCGTACCTGTATACCCCTTATGGGCCAGAGCAATTTTTACAAAGTTATTGCTGAATTGACAGGCCTGTAGTGGAAAAGTAGTTACTTAAGATAACAACCTAATACATGCAAGTTGTTTTGTTTTCTATGCAATCTATAGACAAAAACAAGTAACAGACCAGTGTTGGTTATAAAGCAGCTACTGTTAGTGTAGATAAATTTTACCCCTTTGATCTGCAGATGAATGGAACGGTAAATACAATGTAGCAATAATGTTACATTGTATTTCTGAATGGTGTTCAAAACTCTATTCAGAAGCTTTGTTTTTTGCCGACAGTAGCTGCAGCTTTGTTGCTGCTGTGTTACTGAGCAAGACAGCCAAGATTTGCTGGCAAGAGCAGTGAAGGTAGCAACGACAAGGGGGAGAGGGACAAGGGAGAGTGATCTATCCCCGGTGTACTGTGTTTAAAAACATTTATGGATGAACATACAACATAACCCCTTAAACCTTTAACAATATGAGTTAGTGTATTTTGATGAGTTCCTATATGCGGAGATCACGTCTGTTTTGTTTTTGTAGCATTGCAGGGGGGGGGGGACTCTTTTTAATGTGTTTTTCATGTGAATAACATTGCCATGCTTTGTTCCAGAATTATTTTTGTCTTTGAATTCGGAGGGTAAGCCAGAGTGATAGGGGTGGTCCTGCTGGAGACATAAAGGGGTCTTGAGAGTGGGGAATTTACCCCTCACAGCACTACTGATCGTATACTGGATCTTTCTAGTGCCCTGGCCTCCAAAAGAAGTCTGTATATCTCTTTTCCTGAATAACTAAATGTGCCGAGCTACAACAATGAGCAGTACAAAAAAAAAATCAGTGACTCAAACAAATGTCCGTGAATAAAAAAATGGATCAGGTGTGAAGTCTATAAATGTTCCTATCTCTGAAAATGTCCATATATAGCAAATGTGATGAATATTTCTTGTTCCTTCACCAAATGCACCACACCAGATATAGGGGTGCTCACCTTAGGCCCCAACAAAAGGTCAAATCAGGCAATTCCCTTCTTAACCAGGGAATCGCTCACAGATGTCTTCCAATGATGTAATCAGACCAGCAGGCAGATCTGTGAATCACTTCTTTAGTGGAGAAACAATAACCTCCTCCAATCTTTATCGAACTGTAGGCCTCCTCCGTATAGATTATTTATAAACGTACAGCGCTAACCGTCCTTCAGATGTAAATATAAGAATCCAGACGTTGCGATCAGGATTATACAAGTGCTATTAAAATTAATAATTAATGATTAGTAAAACATTCAGTAAAAGGGTGTATCTCAAAATCTTCAAGGTGAATCAATTGTGTGAACAAATAAAGTACATAAAATATCAAAACAAACAATGTATATATTTATAATAAAATGTGAATATTTCTATATTAAAAAACGTGATAAGCTGTGAATATATATCATGTGTAAGTGATTCTTGTTAATAGTGAATGGACAAACAATGTGTACCACTTAAAACATGAAACAAAAAAGAAAATAAACTTTTTTCGATGTGTTTGTGAATGGTCCAAATCTTTTGTATTTTTCTTTGTAGTTTTTTTGTGTATAGTCTTTAGAAATCCATAAATATAAAATACTTCGACAGTGAAAAGTCAGTGTAAAAAAATGTGTCCAACGAAAATCCAAAAAACGAGGAAAAAATAATAAGGAAAAAATGAAGAAAAAATAAAGACAAAAGTAAAAATAAAACAAACTATAGGAAAAAATGTAGAAAAAATGCAGCGAAAATCCCCTCAAGGGAATGCACTCACCAGATCCGAAGATGTTAAACACGTTTATTTCATCAAGGTAAGTCTGCCGCTCCGTCTTTAATTTCCCTGCTCGATCAGGCTTCAGGGAAAGAAAGGTCTTCCGTTTTACCCGTAATGTTTAAATGGAATATCCTCGTGCTTTAGAGGTCCCTCCGGTGGGATATCCAATCATAAAAAATAAGACATACGCTCATAGCGTAGTAAAACCCAGGTTTATTATAGTCATACAGCATACAAGTTTAAAAAGAGCGCTAAAATATATTTTAAAAAGCCGGCTAGGTCACTTTAGGCGTGATTCCTATTTAGACTGGATCAAATGACGTGAGAATAGGCCCGCCCCCGACGCGTTTCGTCACACAGACGTTCTCAAGGGATGGCAGGTCTCCGTATAGGATGTCAATACCAGGATCGTGTTATCCAAAAAGAGAAAGCAAACATCATAGTGCGTACAATCCAGAGTATGATTTATTAAAATAAATTACGTAAAAAGCAGTGGTAACAGCATGGACTCTGTCTTAGGACTGTGTGTAGTTGTCAGTCATGGAGATCAATGTGATGTCTGATGCTCCGCCCTACGGGCATTACATCCAGCGTGACTTGATCAGGGTTTTTCATAAACATGATATGTAGGACAGCCTGAATTACTAGTATGGAATGCCTCAATATAATGTTCTCCAGGTTCTTCATGTCACTGATACAATAGTATCCCACTGCAAGTTCATTGCAGATGTAAATTCTCGACCACTGTGCCTGTGTGGACTATTATCATATTTGCCTGTATTTAGTTCTGAAGAAGCGGCCCTGTCTGCAAAACCATGTCAACTGATACTCATGGTTCATATGTGTCTAATTGATGGTTGTCATATGGCATTTTTTCCACACCATGGTGAACAAAACAAGCCTGAGCGTTGAATGCTCAAGCATATACGTTCTGCTTTTTACATTTTTTATGAATAATAAAAAACTGGTACTTTTTTATTGAAAATTTGGTTGCCTCACCACTGCTATGTATACAGTCCTGATTCATTTTTTTAAGGTGATTTTTAAAAAGAAATCGACAATGACATGGGTTATATTTATAAAGCAGAGAATGTTTCATTCACCAAACATTCTGTGCAGGGGAATCAATCACTGTAACTTAAAACACATGCATCAAGAAAAATACACATGCATTGAAGGTCACATCAAGTGCTTTATGAATAACTTTCCTTTAGATTGCATAGAAAATAACATACATTTTGAAAGATAATCTTGCTGAAAGAAACCATTGGTTTTGCTAAAAATTAAAGACATTATGATTATGCTATGAAATAATGATAAAGTTAGTGCAAAATCAATAAGCCCATAGCTGTAGTGTCAATATTGACTTGGTCCATAAGGGCTGAACTGGTTAAATCAAACCCCAAAATCAATATGCTGCTTGATTGGCTATTGAGTTGAGCCTGCTTGTTATTTATCAGAACATTATTTGTAAGAAAATATAATTTAGCTGTAATCTTAATCTGTATTAGGTCCAGAAGCACAATAATGCAATTGTAGTCAATTCTTGATAGGACACAATTTTTTAACTTCAGGGCATACACTTCTGCAACTAACGGCTATAACCATAAATCCCGATGTACATAACCTGATATTATTCAGGCCTAATGACAACTTTGGCTGTGGCTGGAGTGTTCCATCTTCTGATACTAATTACTCAGCAGGACTGAAGCATTGTGGATAAGAGCTGTGAACATTGTAGATGATTAGGAATGCACAGGAAGATGTGATCTACCTGAGAATAGTGAAAGCGTGTTTTAGGTTATTTCTTCCACTAAATAAAATATGATCGTGAAGCTTTCATGTTTGCCAGGGGGTTGTTCTTCATAAATATTTAATTTTTCTTATCTCAGTTTATTCCCTGCAGATTGCTTCCCAAGTTAGGGACAAGGTGATGTTGATTTTATATCTTTCAGTTCATTCACCAACAATTATATGTAGCCGATCTTACAAAGACAAAAACACAAGGGAGGACATTTTATTAAACAATTTAATGACACAGTTGGACACACATTAGGTTACCCTCTTTTTTTTTAGCACTTTCTATGTGAGAGTTTTCTGTACATTTGTGACCTGTAATAATGGGCAGAATACTGAGACAGATTTGCATAGTTCTGGGACAGATTTGGCAATAAAGATGACAGATTTGCACTTAAAATGATACAAAAATAGATTGTTTTATTTTGTTGCAGTGCTAATTTAGACCTAAAGATGGGGCATTAATGAATGATTGATTTTTAAAGTAAAGCAGTTTTCGAAGTAGTCCTTTATTTAAATAGATATATACACAAACACATTTCCTTTGCTCCCCCATCATTCCATTAATGCTGATCTCCACGGAAACAGATAAATACACAGATATAATATGCATAAGGGTGCTGTTTTACCTGCCAAAGGATTTGTGTTTCTGTATAGCCAAAATTACACAGCTTTCCCACGCAGCACAGCCCTGTCTGACTGGACAGAAGTTCTCATTTCAGGTCTTGTGCCTCCCCGAGCTCATGACTGGACAGTGAAATGAGAAGCAGTGCACTACTAAACTTCTCTTTCTGTTGCTCTGCTATATCTACTCTTCCTTTTGCTATGCGCATACTCTTTATTAGCACTGAGCACAACTGGCTCACCCTTTCTGCTGCTTCCAGTTACAGCTTTGATGTACAAGGGATTTTAAGAGTGTAATACCCAGCCAATTTTGTTTACGTGGAGTCCAGCTTCAAACCACCATAAGCTAGGCAAATATTGGTTCTTCTAGATATGGCAGTGCATTTGACTCTCTCCATCTGGCATTACTGGTGTTTGGACCTGTGCAGTCACATTGGGCAGGGAGAGGCCTCAGGTTTGTGTAAGCTCTGACTGAAGTGACTTTGGGTTTACACAAGGCTGTCTCTTCATTTCTGGCAGCTAAACTG
>NW_017308018.1:83522-137681 GCF_000935625.1 Nanorana parkeri
TTTAGGTTAAGGAAAGGTAAGTGTGCAGTTAAGGGAGATTCAAATGAACTTGATTTACTCTCATAGGAAAGGCACAAGTTCACTTTAAGGGCATGTGTAGATGGCCAAATGCAGCATGCTTTTAGGTGCATTCAGCTTTCATTTGAGATCTGTTTGAAATGCTTCTGAGATCTTTCTCAGGCGCCTCTAAACTTCAAGCTGCTTTGACATCCACAAGGATTTGTTTACATGGCGTTTGTTCACATCAAAACTGCTTTTCTCCCCACACAACCCTTTTAAAAAGGCTGTGGACACTAATCTAGCCAAATCAGCTGCTGAAGAGCTCTATGCATTCTCACACACTGGACAAAAATGTATGCAGTTTAAGTCATCACAGTCCTCATGTACATGTTCTCCCTTAGTAAGCCTAGGTCACGGGGTATTTGTGTGAGCCCCCAAAACGATTTGGATATTTCTATACTAGTAGAAGACATGTTGTCTGCACACCTTTTTAGCTTCAAGGTCTCATCTTTATTGACGTTCTTGGAGAATAAAAATGAATTGCAATTTATCGTTATGCTGCAAGAATGTCAATTAAGACAAGACTTTAAAGGTGTGCGGACAACATATCTTCTAGTATGCTGTGACGCCATCCACTAGCACCCAGCTAAATGGGGTATATTAGAATGGTGTGTGAAGGAGACAACACCAGGATATTTCTATACTGTTCCCTCAGCCCTACGTTCAATGAAGATGTATCTTTACCATTAAGCAGAGTGTGGTACTTCAATTCATAAAACTGCTTTTTGACACTACAAACCAAAGAGAATAGTGGAAATCCTCTGCAATGTAGAAGCTGCCTGTCCATTAGTCAGATCACTTATACTGAAATACTTTTTTTTTTTTTTTTACATCCTAATTGCCCAGCCTGACCAGTAATATAAACCTTGAAAGTTCAGCTCTTTTATTCCAGTTTCTGACACTAGGCTTCAGGGAGAGAGTATGAATTTGGTTGCTTTTGGTTGGTGCACACTAATGCATTTAGCATGTTATTATTAAAGCCTAACAGGTTACTTGCATCACACACAGCAAAGGAACACCAATCTGATTTAATGCCATTATTAAACCCCTTAGTAGCAGTTTTACCTACGCATTTTATAAAGGTTGAGTCTGCAGGTTCTGTGTCCCTGCCCTGCCTTTCACCTAATTTTTTGGACTACTGGTGAACGTCATCACATGGAAATGTCTCCCTGAGTAATGCTTTCCCTGTAAACCAACCACTTCCCCCATTTGCTTGCCAGTCATACACAATTGCTTGCCAATCACACACACAACCACTAAAAGCCTAATTGTAACATTTTGCTGGGGTTTGAAAACTCACTATAGACAGATCCCAGATACTTGCACTGGCTGGCCATAAAAGCAAATGCATGACCTTCAATCAACATGTTTGTGAACTAAAGGATGTTTTATTAATGTATCTGGACTTGATTACATAATCATGCTGCAAGTTTTTACTTCAATTTCTGTGGATGTTTAATTACTTATTTGCAGTCATAAGTAATGTAACTCCTAAGAGTTGTTGCAATAATATTTACTGTAAATGAGAGGATCTCCCTGTATAACACTTAGGCTTGTACTATGTTGATAACTGATATCATTCATCTTCACAAATTTGACAGGTTGTTTACAAGAAGTGAGCTCCATGGAATCTTTGAATGGATAACAAAGTAGGAAATGCTGCTTTATCTGCAAATTGTTGTACATCCTCCAGAGGAGGCCCCCTTGAAAATTAAACATGATAGTTCTTAAGGTGACACTGGACTGTCTGTGGTTAAAGCTTTTTCAATCTACAGGATCCCTTACAGGAGGCCTTACATTGAGTGCGGTCAATGTTACATAATCTGGCTTGCGTGATATTGCGTAAGTAGGTTACAGTGTAGAGGTCATGCACTAATCTAATGGAAAAGCAAGATATTTTAAAACTGTGTCACTGAAATTACTTCATACAATCATCTAATGCTTTTGCCTCCTATCAGGAGCCCAGGGCCTGATACTCCAAACCATCCAAACAAAAAAGATGCATGTTGGCCACCCCTCACTATATCGTGCTCAATGGAAGTGTAGGCAAACTTGCCTACCAAATTCTGCTAAATGCAGACATGTGAACAGTCTTAAATTGTCTCCCATTGCAAAGCAAATAAAATATAGTAGTTGTGTACATTAACAAGCAGGGAGGAAACGGAAGTCTTGCTACTGCAAGAGAAGTTAAAATAAGGATCTTCCCTGTGCAGAACTTCACATTTCAGCCTTGTCAGCTGCTCACATTACAGATGTGAACAATTGGCTCAGCTGGCAGTGCTTGCATGCGGGCGAATAGTGTCTACGCCAAGTAGTGTTCTAGAACCTGTGTCTCAGGTGAGGTGCTGGATGTGGACCTCCTGCCTTCGAGGTTCAACAACAAACATTGTGGCTCCGTCCCCAGGTGCAGCGATCATCTGGTGGAAGCAGCAAATGTTTTGGTGGCTATGTAGGATCAGTACAACCTGATCTATGCCTCCTCGCCTTCCATACTCAGTCACCCAATTCACAGTCATTGTCTCAAAAGCTCAACTCCAGGATAAGTAAATGTTGTCCTAAATACAAGAGGAATGTGTATTTTCAACTACTAGAATATTGGTGTGCTTTGTGCATTTCTACCACATTGTGCAGTGTGAAACTTTCCTTCTGTACAGAAGCTTCCTGTAACCAAGACCAATCACTGCTGCCCTTTCTTTTTTGTGCAGGTCTTGTTTTGTCTTCCTTTTTTTCCTGCACGCAGTCTATAGTGAATGGGCCCGCTGGGTTTAGTGCACACAAAGTAGATATATACCCTTTGTGGCATACTTCACTTTTTTTCTGGTTTGGCAATCAGTCAAAGACTGATATTTATTGGCCTAACCCCTGGTATAAAAGGACACAGAATCCTTAAACTCTTCCTCTATCACCTGGTTCCACACTGGCACCTAACCTAGCAGTGCTGAGTACTCTGCCTTTCTGGGTTAATTTACATCCACAAAGAAATGGGTCAATGTGAGACTTTCTTCACTAGTCTCCTGGATCACCATCTCAAATACTGACCAGTGATTAAACTGGCAACAGGGTCAGGAACTGGTGCAAGCACTGAGGTATTCTGGGAATAATACAGGGGTTCCCGCTGCCAAACTACTTAGAATATTTTTGCCTAGTTATCTTTCGCTTTAATACATAGATTAGAAAAGTCAAAGTGAAGTCATACTTGTTCCAGAACTCGGAAAGTCAGGGGCCAGTAACAAAGTGGCTTCAGAGAGGGGCATATAAGAGGCTTTTCTGGCTGATGAAGCTAATAGCAGACACCTTAGTGAGCCTGGTCTTAGGAAGGACTTTTAAAGATGTGCCTATACTGGTTTTTCGGTATAGAGTACGATTACCAATATTTTGCTTTCGGTACTCGCAGATACAGAGTACCGATACCGGTGCTTCCGCTGGCATGAAGCCGACTTCCCGGGCAATCAGGGAGCTTGGCGGCAGGCAGTGACATGCTACCAGGGAAGGCGGCTCCATGTTGTTTGGTTGACTCGATTGTGATTGGCCGGTAAACCGGCTTCCCAGCCATCAGCATCGAGCCGGCTTCCCAGCCAATCAGGCAGCGAGTAATTACCTCCATCCCTGCTTCCTGATTGGCCGGATTACCAACTCCATGCTGATTGGCTGGAAAGCTGGCTGTTCGGCTGGGTCGATGCTGTTTGGCCGGGAAGCCGGCTTCCCAGCCAATCAGCAAGGATCATGCTTCCCAGCCAAGTCATTACTCGCCACCCGGCTTCCTGATTGCCCAGGAAGCCAGTTCCATGTTCCCCTACGGCACTGCCCGTCAGAGGAAATATTCCTCTGATTGGAAGTTTTGGGTATTGGGATAAGTATTAGGGCATTTGGACGAGCACTCGCCCAGATACTCTGCATCGGCACCGATACTAGTATCGGTATCAACACAGATACTAGTGCATGCCTAGTATAAAAGGAATAAAGATTATCACACTACCACTTGGACCCAAAATGGCTGTTCTGGACAGGCAAAACATTTGGAAATCCTAAAACCTTTTGAGTAATTATTGTATTAAAATAATTAATAGAGAAGCTCATAAAATCATCATGTTATATTGACTGGCAGATATAAATTAACCAGTGATTTGCTGATATAAAACTGTCCTCCAAACCATCCTTAAGAATTAAGAGACCACAGATAATACAGCTGTATAAAACTGGCTAATGACAGGACAGTCTTATTGAGCAGAACTGGGCCTAAATGTATTAGAGACACAGGCAGGTGTTTTACTGCAAGAATAAAGAGACTGCAGATGATGAAGTGAAACATTGCCCAGTGGAAGGACAGTTTTAATTACATAAAATAGCCCTAACCAGCCTTTGCCTATCTTTTATTTTTACTATGGGTGTAGGAGGGAGCAGTGAATGTGAGTAATATAATGTGAAGTGGTTTAGGTGTACACTGTTATTGCACTCATGTTTTTTCTGACTAGTGATGACAGGCAGCAGTGCCTTAGATAATCTCATACTGTCAATAACTGTAGATGTGAGACTCAAGGCACAGAAGTGTCTAGTCACAAGGGGTTAATTTGCTAAAAGTAAATAGGCTGTCTACTTTGCAAGGGAATTCCCACTCAGCTTAGTAAATGAGGTAAAGCTTTGCTAATTCCATCATCCAATAATGCGCAACCAAAACACAGTTGTTGTTTTTTCTAGCACATGATTGGGTATTCTTTGTAATGTGAATATTCACCACATTCACTAAGCTAAGGGAAAATTATCTTGCAAAGTGAACAGTCTATTTGCCTTTAGTAAATCAACTCCAGGAGTGCACTGCTATTTTTTTTAAAGAGAAATTCAAGGCAAAAGGTAGATTTTTCAGAACACCGCTTAGGCAAGATTATGATTTCTTGATGTTCCCTATAAAATAACACATCTTCCCTTTTTGAGTATAGGGTCACTTTAAGAATAGTATGTACACTGTGTAGACTTTAGGCTGTACACAACAGAAAAAAATGCTTTTCCAACTTCCCTTACGGTAAGTTAGGAGGACAATTTGTGGCTGTCAATATTCTAAAATTGGAGACGAAAGGCGTAATGAGCATGTGATTTAGCAGGACAGGACAAGCGGAAGGGCTGACTTCAGTCCAGTGTTCCCTTTCGGATAAGCATGTATCATTTTCAGAATTCCAGCCTGTGAAGACAATGGGAGGATGAGGCTTGAGGATCAATCAGTAAAAATATCCTTGTTTACATGGCAAAACTTTGCCAGAAGGGTCAGAGGCTTGGCCCATTTCATCCACTTCCTTCTGATAATGTGTCCACTGAACGTGATAAAGAAAAGGTTATAGAGATAAATAAGGAAAACAAAATTTTCTTTATGCCCCAGATCTAGGGAGAAAGCAGACCATCTCCTAAAGGCTTCCTGCAAAGTAGTCCAAGTCCTATTTTCCCATTTGCACAAAGGCTATGACAATGCTGTTTCTTTTGACATTCTTTTTCTACTCCAAACTCAGCCCAGTAACTTCATTGGGTAAGTGGCTTCATCTTTTAAGATCTATTTTTCAAAAATGTATTAAGTGAACATTCTACATTCATACAGTCTACAAATTCTGATAAATGTCATTTAAAAGCTTGTATTGTGAATTGAAATGGCTTTTATTGGAAAGCCATGCGTTGATATTTTATCAAGTTAGTGCCAAGGGTTTTGGTGATGAAGTGTGAATACTTACATTTCTACTGTTTGAATAATGCATTTTGCATTGCTGGTTTAAATCCATTGATTTTCTTATCAACATTGTCTTATCTGTAGTCTCAGCTGACTTTTTCTTTATTAAAATAATGGTGGTTTTTAAGACTTGCTTTGGGATATATAGGGTAATGATTATGGAGTTGATTTACTAAAGGCAAATCGGTTGTTTACTTTGCAATGGAAGGTTCCCTTAGCTTGGTAAATTAAGTGAAGCTCTACTGACTTTCATCACCCAATCACATACAAGCAAAAATACAGTTTTGTTTTTATTTTCCATGCACGTGATTGGGTATTCTTCCCAAAGTAAAATTTCACCACATTCACCAAGCTTGCGGAAACATCCCCTACAAAGTGCAAATGAACAGCCTATTTGCCTCTAGTAAATCAACCCCTATGTGTTTTCACAGGGCTAAAATGGTGGATTAAAAAACTTAATTGTTCAGTGCTTATATTTGTAGGAGGTGCATAGTCCTAACCTCTAGTAAAGCAATCTGACTTGAATACATTAACCTAATTTCAAACGAATTACAAGTTAATTTAGCTTAGAGCTGACATTGATCATTTAGAAAATGACTTAATTTGTCATAAATGCTGAGTGGTACTGGGAGCTTTTACAATCTGCATGCAAAGAAAAGGGGACATGTACGCCTTGTTACAGCAGGTAAAGTCCAACTCAACTAAATTTTTTGAGTTTTGGAAGGATTAGAAGCTCTGTTACGTTTGTATTGCTGTTTTTACCTCATCAGGGAGATTCCTTTACATTCTGCTAAGGTGACAATTGTGCCAGGGAAAAAAGAAGGGAGCAACGACAGCAATAGTGTTTTTCTTCCATGAGCTTAAATTTAGGCCTTTCAGCAAATGGAGATATTGGAACTTATAAGGATTTAGCTAGTGAGGCACACAGATGCAGAAGATGAATGTCTGGATGCATATTAAGCTATTGAACAATAAGGATGTAGGTTGTTGAAACAGTATAAGCATAAAATGTTCCTATTTGAATAGAATATACATAAAGCTATAAATCTACCCTCTGTGTACCTAGATAGCTATACAAACCTGACAGTTGTTCTAACTCTCTCGCTCACTATCTAAAACTTTAAAAAATGACTATAGTTTGACTTAAAAATATGTTTGTTTGTTTTTTTACCTTAAATAATATAATAGTTAATGTTTGTTTCCATTTATTTGTGAATCTGTTGTACTGATCTAATTTCTTTTTCACAAGCTCTGGACCCGTGTTCTGCTTATATAAGCCTGAATGAGCCTTGGAGGAACACAGATCATGTGTTCAATGAGTCCCAAGACAAACCAATGTGTGACAACCACCTGGATGGAGAGTGGTATCGGTTCACTGGGATGGCTGGAGATGCTATGCCTACGTTTTGTATTTTAGAAAATCATTGTGGCACTCATGCACCAATCTGGCTCAATGGGAGTCATCCAAGTGAATCAGAGGGCATTGTGCAAAGACAAGCCTGTGCCAGCTTTGGCAAAGACTGTTGTCAGTGGAATACCACTGTAGACATCAAAGCCTGTCCAGGAGGATATTATGTCTATCGACTTACTAAACCAAGTGTCTGCTTCCATGTGTACTGTGGCCGTGAGTATTTATAAAAAATAAAAAAAATCTCTCCTCTCTCTCTCTCTCTCTTATTTTCCCATTCGAAGTGGCACGTGAGTGTTCTCAGTGCATCAGAGGGCCTCTGGACCTCTAAGGATCACAGATCAGCCCCCAACAAAACCCCAGGCCTTGCAGGCAGTTCAGCTTTATGCAAACCTTTATAGTTTCCTCAGTGACATCTCTTGACCTTAGAGACATTTGTAACACTACAATTTGTTAAATAATGGAAGATGCTCCTACTTTATTTCTGTAATGTGATTAACATCTACACTGGAAATATTTCCATGAACAACCATTATTTGGACAATTATAAGAACCCACTAGGCTCTTCTGTCTTAAGAGGATTGGTGTTGAATTAGTGATGGTCTTACATGGATATATACACTGTTAAAAATCCTAAAAGAATGGGAATTTTAGTTGAGTCTTCCATACGTATTCCATAAGGCTCAGAACAATGTGCAAGATGCAGTAACAAAGAACAACCAATTAGAATGTATCTTTCCCTGACCTGACTTTAGTAAACCAATATTTTATATACTGTAGAGGGTGACTGTACTCTGCACATCATTATTGCTCTTTGTATTTTTATAATGACTAATATAAAGTGGCATAAAAAGTTTTATGTCTTTATTTTAGAGAAATGGCATAGTTTATTATATGGTGTGAATGCAATATATTTATCTGCCTATGTTGTGCTACACAGTTTGATATACATGGTATCGTCTTATATTTAAATTCCTGCACATGGCTTACTTTGACTTTAGATATGTAACAAACTGTTATGTAATGGAGTATAGACATATGAACTTTCAAAAGGCATTCTGTGGTCCATAAATTAAAACAGTATACAAATATAGTGAAACAAATATACTGGCAAAAATGTAAATGAAAATATAAACTTTTATTTACAAGATCAAACTGGAAAAAATGAGACTCTATGCACAGACTATGTTGATATTCACAAATCTGAAAACATGAAATGGCATAGTATATTAAGGCAATTTTTGTTACTTTTACTCAATACATATTTATGTTCTGCCTAGCATTCACAAAGCTGGTTTGCTTTTGTTTTTGTTTTAGAAATGGGATTTTATCTGTTGACATAAACATATGTTTATGACAGTTTTATCTTCCTTTATTAAGATTTCTATGACATCTGTGATTTGATGGAGTGTGGAGGGACGTGTCTGGATACTGGAGATTGCATTTGCAGCTCTGGAACAATTCTTGGTCCTGATGGGCAAACTTGTCTGGGTAAGAGAATATACCCCAACTACTCAGCAATCTTTATCCAGTAAAGAGAAATCAGATCAGTTGTTATCTGGACTGTGCTTTTATAGCTTTGCTCTTTGCATTGTACTTTTAAGTTTAGACAAACCAATCAATTAGAATCTTATTTTATTTTTAGATTATCATACACCGTTATCGCTAAGACATTGCTTGGTTTTTTTTATTCTTTTTGTGTCAAATCAGAAGTGCCAGACCATAAGTCCTGTCTCCTGCCTGAACTCTGTTTGGGTAATAGCTACTCCTAAAGCTGTCATATGACACAAGTTGTGTAAGGATTATAAAAGAGAGAATTAAAGCCAATTATTGCCAGGTTTACCTTCCTCCAGTAGCCTAGACAGAGTACCCATTATTAGCCATGAGCTCAAGGCAGAGGACAGGATAGCCAAAATGGTGGCCTTACAGCATGATACTGAGCTGACTTTTCTGTTCAAACAGAAAGAGAATATAACTAAATAACCGCAGACAAACCTATCTCTGAGGGGTAGGACTGTACCAGTATAACTACTATTTACGAGGGATTCATATTCCATTAGATGTCCATTCCTGGATGGTTCCCGTTCCATTTTTGTAACCCCCAGCCATTTTTGTTTAAATATTGGTGTTTGATCTGATCTATACAGCATCAAACAGGAAACATTTAGATCATAGATAAGCATGCATATAGAAAGCTAGCATACACTAGACTTGCAATACAGTGCCATCTAGTGCTCAAAAGACAATATTACATTATCATAATAAGCTGTTGTATTTCCAACATTGATAACACGCCCCAAGGGACTTGTCCTTGGCAGTCTGGGCTCAGAGAACCCCCAGAGTCATTCAAGCAGGAAAAGGATCAGCGCTGGACCAGTGGCAGCACAAGGGGGGTGCGGCCCGCACCCGGGTGACACCATTGGAGGGTGTCACCCCCCTCTGAAAAGTCGGGCGCTCGGTCATGGACCGAACACCCGACAGTATCAGGAGAGAGGAGGGGACCCGGCGGCATACCTTATCCCCCTCCTCTCTCTGCCGGTTTCCATCACCAAGATGGCCGCCGGCAGGTATCAGAATACTGCCGCATGTGCACGAGGACGTCATCGCGCACGCGCGTCGTGACGTCATGTGCAGTGACGTTTCTGCGGGGTGTCACTCGGTTACCGCTCCGTGTCACCCAGCCTCGGGACGCCCCTGCGCTGGACCACAGAAGAGTGGGGAAGAGACTTAGTGTGAAGGGGTGAGGATTTTTTAGCAAATTTTTGTTTAAGCTGGGTGGAAGGCTAGATAAGAAGCAAAAAAAAACTAAAGTACCATTCAGTCACAATGCTTCAAACATCATGTGAATTTGACACATTGTCCCTCTCTTAGGAAACAAAGTTTAAGGCTAGGGCAGCCAATATTTCGTTAAAGTACCTCATACTCTATTTCTCTATGGCGCAGGCTGTACATTTTGATTTGGAGCGTTAGTCTCTATAACAAGCGTCATTAAACTCCCATCTCATGCCGGGGTGATATATGGGGGAAAGCAGTATAAAGCTAAGTGGATAATCAGCAATGCCTCTCTGCAGATAAGGAATGAGCAGACTATAGCAGTGTTCATGCAGGGCCAAGAATATTTTTAGCTTCTATCAGGCAGTGGAGCAGAAGCTAAAGACTTGCTGATTGATGGCTCACCTAAATTGATACAGGATGAAAAAATCTTCTGTCAGCTGCCATTGCTGATCCATTCATTTATTCCATATGAATCCTGGTAGAAATATGGCAAGTCCAGGGGAAATAGGACAGAGGAGGGCTGTTAATGCAGCTTGAAGAAGACATTTAGGAAGAGAGATGATCGGAGGGACAGAAGACAAAGTCAGGTATTGAAGAGTGTGCAGCATCAGAAACCACATATATAAAATTATATCTAATTCAAAGTCCTCTCCGTAAGAATACCTTCAGACACATACACACACCACTAAAACTGACTGATTACACAGTTAAGAAAATCCATGCTAAGCTGAACTTCTAGGCTAATAAGGTCAAATTACAATGGATTTTTTTTTACTGATATAATATTTGTGCACCAGTCACCAGCATCGTGTTTACATTTCTTTGGGGGCCAAGAAGTAGGGACAATGCCCACCTTTGTTCCCACCCTCACTATCCCTGACAACTCTACCAAACATTGCTACTACAACTTGATTGCTTGCAATGCAAATCACATCATAGTTTATTTTTTCGTGGAGTCTGTAGTGGTGAGATAGGCCCACCAGATTTCTGTTTTCTACCCAAATATTATGGCACTGTCAAATATAATTGTTGCCTATCAGATTCTCTATAATGCAGTACTGTATAAATTAGGGATGCACCGATACCGATACAAGCATCGGTATCGGCCGCGATACCGAGTATTTGCATGAGTACTCGTACTCGTGCAAATACTCCAATACATAAAACGAGTACCTGTGCCGCGTCCGCCATCTTCAGGGACCCGAATCCGCCGCACACAGGACCTCCATCGCGTCTTCAATGAAGCAAGATGGCCGCGACCTCCTCTGTCATGTGCTCCATTCTGACCTCTTCTCCCGCTGAATAAATCCATCAACTTTATTTTAACATTGTGGTATGGGACAGGCTATGTCTATGAGCTTTACACAACCTACCAGTGGCCCCTCAAAATATAAAATATACATTTTCAGGCCAGTTGGTCTTAAAGGAAAACCCCTAATGAGAGACACAGCTTTACCGTGGCTGCGAAGGAAGTCATGACTGCTGATCCGGATTTTTGGTGAGGAAATGTGGTCACCTAAAATTCTCTGCTGCAGCTGACTGTTAGCCTAGCAATAACCATTTTTACTGGCTCTAGCTTGGAGATCTGGATACCAGCTGACAGAAGGTTATGATGTAGTGTACCCCACAACAGTATGGAAAGCAAGACCTTAATCAGAGTGTATGATGCACTAGGTTCATGTCTATAGAAAGTCTACTGACTGCAGATTTCATTGTTTCGTTTTTGTTTACCAATGTTGGTTTCTTATAATTGTGATCACGGTGTATATCGAAGAACCTACAAAGAAAGGAACTACGTTTAGGCTTGACAATATGTGAAGGGAGCCTAAGAAGCACAGTTCTCACAGCTCTTTTGGGATGTACAGGTGAAACTCGAATAATTAGAATATCGTGCAAAGTTCATTTATTTCACTAATGCAACTTAAAAGGTGAAACTAATATATGAGATAGACTCATTACATGCAAAGCAAGATAGTTCAAGCCGTGATTTGTCATAATTGTGATGATTATGGCTTACAGCTCATGAAAACCCCAAGAACCCCAAATCCACAACCTCAAAAAAGTAGATTATTACTTGCAATCAATACAACAAGGATTGTACATAGAACAATATCGGACCTCTGAAAAGTACAAGCATGCATATGTACTAAGTACTTGGTTTGGGCCCCTTTTGCAGCACTTACTGCAATGACTTTTGCACGATATTCTAATTATTCGAGTTTCACCTGTATAGGAGGTAAACTATTATGGCATGTAAACTAACTGCTGCTTTTGCATGACTTTTCTTATGGACTTCAGATGAAAATGAATGCGAGAATAATAATGGAGGCTGCAGTGAGATCTGTATCAACCTGAAGAACTCACATCGCTGTGAGTGTGGGAAAGGAAGAGTCTTACAAGAAGATGGAATGACATGTGAAGGTGACTTTCATATTATTTTGCATTTGGTTCCTGTGTAATAAGTTATTGGAGAGCTGTGATGGCTCAGATATTTATATGTATCTTGGACCACTCAATGCTTATATTGGTTATGATTAAGGTACAGGCATGCTTTCCTGCATTTGATCCAGTGAGGCATCTTTCATGACAAGTGATATTGCATGTATTTTTAGATATGTATATGTATTACAAACTGTGTTATATTGCTAATAACTTGTGCTGGTCTAAGACTCATTTCCCTTTACTGAGAATGACTTGCTGGTGTAGTAACTATAGAAACAAACTAATCATACACAGTCCATATCAGTCCTTAATTAAAGTGTAACACATTTTCACAAATGCACCTAACTGAAGTAAAAGAGACAAACAGAAATTCCTTGTTATTTTTCTTAACTATGGTCTTGAATTTGTGGAAATATATCATAATAATATGACATTTCTTTATGTAACTAAAGGTTAAAATTTTAATCCCAACCAACATTTTTTGAGATTTGGATAGAGATTTGCAGCCTGTGATGGGTGTCATTGGGCAGGGATACACATATATAGTAAGAAAAACCTGGCACAAATTCCAACCTATGCCTACTCAAAAAAATGTTGATGTCTCTGTCCCATTGGAGAGTTTTTCTATCACTTCCTGTTTTTACTATTTATTTTATATACTGCTGTTGGGTACATAATAACCCAAAATGTTGATATGTTTGCTTCTACTTTGAAAGGTGTTCTTAGGCAAACCTTTCATTTGTTTCCACTTCACATAATAGACTGCTGCAGTGTCTCAGGAAAATATGGACAAGTAATTATAGACATGTAAATTTCCAAATGGATATTCTTAGAAATATAATTAAATTTGGATGCATCCAAATGTCAGAATTCTACTGCGTCAGAATGCGAATGAATTTGAATGCTCGTGTAGCGCCCCCCCACCCCTCCCCAGAGGCCTAAGGTGGATCCAGTGGTGTGTTTTGGTTAAGCGTTGCCCTAGGCAAGAGGAAACTCAGACACCCCCCCCCACACAAAATTTGCCCCACCCCTTCCTGTTTAAGACTTTTTGTTTAACCTGTCAGTCGCTGGATACAGCACACATCGTGCAAATCCCCCCTGAGACCCTGCAAAGCCCAACACGGATCCTGCACAGCCCACTTGAGACTCTCAGATGGGCTGTGCAGAATCTATGCTGGCTCTGCAGGGTCCCTTTACCAGCGCAGTGTGATCCTCTTACCTGCAGCTCCCCTGCCTGCCTCCTGACGACATTTGCTGTCAGCTTTAGCAGCCTGCTGCTGGACCTGGCCTTCTCCTCCACCGAACCAGTGCTAATTGGTCCCCGGCCTCCTCCCCCGCCGGACCGACACTTCGGGGACCAGCCTTCTCTGCCACCCAACCAGTGCTTAAGGGTCCCGGCTTCTTGTGCCCCCCTGCCTCCTCCTCACAAGCCGCCCAACCAAAGCTGCGGGGGACACCTCCTTTTCCTTGCCTCCTCCGTGACAGACAACCCCCCCCCACACACACACACACACACACACACACACACACACACATCTTCCCTCGTAAGGACACAGGTCTCCGCCTTCCCCGTTACTTCATGAGGCAGCCGAGGCTGCCGGATTTTGTGCAGCCCGACTCGCCTCACTGTTTTGAGGTGGCATTTTTACTGCCCCCCTGGAAAGTGCCTCCCAAGGCAAACGCCTTGTTTGCCTTGTGGCAGATACGCCCCTGGGTGGACCCCCAAAGGATAGGGAGCTCTAGCATTTCACTCTTGTCAGATCCCTAGCCAGTGAAGGGATGTGTGATCAACAAATTGGGCGCCAGTCACTTAAAGGACTTTTTAGAATGCTTTATTTAGGAACAGGCAAACTGGAATAGAGGGCTCAGACATCCATGGCAAAAATAGACAGACTCCAGACTCACCAATCCCTTCAGGCTTCCACAGTGCAGAGAATACTTCAGTAGAACAGGAATTGTCACTGTGCAGTAGAACAACAGCTGAATAGGGATAAGCATGAGATCGTCCCTGGTAGAGGCACCAGACTTGTTCCTAAGGGCTAGTTCACACCAGAACTGCGTGCGTCTGCGCAGCTGTAGTGCAATGCGTTTTGCCGCGACTTTACCACAATTTTACTGCAATTGTACTGCGATTGATGCGTTTTTTGTTGTTGCTTAAAATGGGATTTCAGGTGCGTTTTTGATGCGATCCTATGGAGCTAAAATAGGGCAAGCGGCATTTTTTTTTGACTACATCAGAATGGACTGCACTGGTGTGGATAGAGCACCAGAAATCCCATAGTAAAGCATTGTGATGTATTTTGGTTGCAGCAGCCAAACTAAATGGACTGCATCACAATGCATCTGGTGTGAACTTAGCCCTAAAGGTCCTTATCAGCACCTGGTACGTTCAGCAGGCATAGGGTTACTCTGGCTCTTCTCCCCAGATGATTCTAGACCCCACATGGGTCCACATGTGGAGTCCTCCTGGCTTGAGGCAAAGTCAGCTTCTTCAACCTTGTACATGCCTAGGCCCAGGGGCAGACTGCCTTGAGCACATGGCAATCCCTGAGTATTTATGTACTCCCCCAGCATGCACCACTGGTCATGAAACTCTTAGTGCTTGGCTGGTGAGACATAGACACTCCTAATTATTCCCCTATTGGCTGCCCCACTCTGTAGCATGGTCACACCCCACTGACAGGTAGGTGCAATCAATAGCAGAACACCTAGAATTAACCAGAAGAGGCCGGAATACAAATCAGCCAGCCTGATTACATTACCAGCAACACTACATTTTCATAGCCACTCCACATTCGGTGGTAGGACCTACACTCGTTTAACGAAAATTTGGATCTGTCTGTTCAAAGCGAAACTAAATTGGACATGTGACTGTTCTCTGGCCAATCAAATGGGGTTTTTTTGGCAGTTGAGGGTTGCATTACATGCATGGCCATGTGACTTTGTTCTGGGAATTCGGGTGGATACGAAATCTGAATAGCGAGATCCGTGAAACGAATGAAATAAAAATCCAAATGGATCGGAAACGCAACAAAATTTTTTTTTTGCGGGGTTACATCTCTTCTAATTACCAACATACACTTGTCTCCTAATAACAATAAAGAAAATCAAAGTAAGAAAAATAACTGCAATATTGTTTTTGTAACTCCCATTATGTGTTTGTGTGTTACTGTTTACACCAAAATAAATATTCAATTTTACATGTATTAGGATAGTAAAGGTAAGTATTTTTCTTGCAGTGTCTCAGTCAACTGCAGGCTCCAATCTCCAATGCATATTTGTGTAAAGCACTAGTAAAAGAAAAAGAAGTTCAGGACATACTGTACAAAATGGTTATATTACCTCTGATGTTGGGCAGTTAACGGCTGTGTTTTTCTGCAATATTGCTTTAAGTTTTTATTCTTGCAGTCTTTTGCCTGGATATTCAGTTCCCAACACAAATGTTTCCACCACTACTGGTAAAAGATTTTTAAAAAAACAAAAAACTAAGCAAGTAAAAAAACAATGGGGGGAATTTATCAAACCTGTAGCAGTTGCCCATGTCAACCAATCAGCATCTCTCTTCAGTTTGTTCAGTTAAGATTTGAAAATGAAAATTTTCGATTAGTTGCCAGGCACAGCTAGTCCAGATTTTTCCTGCTGTATTGTTGCTGTATTGTGGTAAAATGCACACAAGTTTAAAAAAATCTATTGTATAAATGAAGTAGTATTTGCTATTGATTTTGTGAATATTTTTACTCACACAGAATGTTTAATCTTGTATGCAATGCAATCAGGAAATATTGAAACATAAATAGTTGTTCTTGTGTTGTCCCCTTCAGACACAAAAATTGCACAAACATATTTTCTACTAAATAAACCTGAAAAACTACTGTTTTTGGGCAAATGTTCTTTTTTAGAGTAAATGTAACACATAGAGGTCTATTATAAACGATTTGCGGGGCTGTTTGCCTTCTGAATATCTGTGAATGTTCATTCTGTGCAGATTTATGCCAAAATAAATCTTCTTTGGTTGCTTCCTTTATAAGGGAAATAAATACTTATTTCTTATGCTCCTTTAGCTCCAACCGGTGACCATACTGTGATATCACATGAAAACATTTAAAAATGCATTCACTTGTAAAGAAAAAAAATAAAGAACATTCGTTTTGGCATATATTCCAATGTTTACAGATAAACACAGGACAAAGGTGAATTGTTTATAAATAGACCCCAAAGTGATAATATCTAGTCTGCAGATCTTGGTCCATTGTGATACAGAACTGTTCTTGTGTTATTTTAGTTAAGTAGGTGAGCAAAACCTCAGGCAAAAAATAAATAAATAAATAAACATGACTTTTGGAACAATCCAAAAAGTATTTAAAGGGAGAAGTGGCAGTGACTATTGCACTAAAAAATTATAATTCATTCCTGCATCACCCGCAATGCAGGATGCACTCCTACAAATGGGAGGTAGTAGTAAAAGCAGCAGCAGAAAATATATGAGCAGCAAGAAAGAACGACAGTTAACAAACTCCGCAATAAGCTATTACCAGAATTATGAACAGTGTGAAGTATTCGAGAAGTGACTACCATGACCACAGATACTAATGCGGTTTGAATATTCAGATAAAAACTGTCCATGCAGTTCTTGTGTAAGCCTACTAACGCTTATCTAGCAGCACTTTGTGAGATCCAGGACAGGAAGGAATTGAGAAAGTTTCACATCAGGAACATTTATCACAATGAAGGAAAGTATGTTATACATCCCACACATTCTATACTTACTCCACTCTTCATTATTCATCAGTATATTTGTAAACTGATTGTGAACTAGTGTATATACTGTGTCTTTCTATACATGTTTCACCAGTCTAATTTTGTCTCCCTTGTTTAGAGGTGCATAGGATTGAAGAGAAAGCAATGTACTGTGAGATGTAGTTTTCCCAAGCAAATTGTTGGTAATGTGTTCTTTGCTCTGGTATGATTATTTTTTACAGTATATTGTTTGGTATATAACTGGGGAGTAAATATGTTTTAGATTTGTTTTTCTTACGCTTTCCGGTACATGCTTTACAATCTTCTTTTTGGCAATGCTGTCTTGTTATAAACCATTGAAAAATCTCTCTTAGATATCGAGGGCTGTCAAAATAACAATGGAGGGTGCAGTCACAGCTGTGTTCCATTTGATGATACCTACCAGTGCCAATGCCCACGAGGGCTTCTCCTGTCTGAGGATAACCATACATGTCAAGGTATATTTTAAAATAAATGTCAATTAGTTTTTAATGTAACTTCTGGTCCCCAAATTAAGTGCATGGTTTGTTATTTTATAACTTACTAGCCATATTTACTGATGTAGTAATGCTATATAATGCTATAAGTTGTTCATTACATTAAGTTGATGGTAGCAAGTGACATGGTGAAATTATGCTTTTCCTAATTACCATCTGGGCCTTGCCATGCCAGCTGTTGTGGAATTTCTCATGTTAAATTTACAAATAATATGTAAAAAAAACATTATTAACATTGTCTCAGCCCATCTGCGTTTTGTCTTTATATTGGAAGTGTAAAACCTTAAGTCTTTCCCTATGAATTGATACTGGAGAAATGTTAAACATTGTCACAGATGTATTTTTAATAAGGGAAATTTTTCATGCTGTATGTCATGTGGTGGCTACCTGATATGGTCTGTGTTTTTTGACATGGGCCTGTATATGATTGCTCACTGGATCACCTATAATGCTATTAATTCCATTTAATTCGTGCCCCTTGCTATTTCTCTTTTCTATAGCATCTAACAGAACCTGTGCACAGAGGCTGTTGTAGGCTCTTTATTGCTGCCTCTCTCCTTTCACACATCTCTAGCAATCATAAGATAGCAACCACGAAACTCCTTGTAATAATCAATATTACCCGCAGAGGCTATATGTAGAGTGTGTCTGTGCAGTAAGACTGTCAGGATACAATGGCATCATTCCTTCCTTTTCAGATTGGCAGAAATTATTTCTATTTTCTACTGTCTGACAGTTCACTGTCATAGATTCGGCTATTCACTTCAGGCTTGTACGGCTGATTTCACCCCGTACATCGGCCTGCTTCGACTGTCTTTAGGTCGGCCGAACATGCTGACCCGAAGTGCAGAAGGAGTTCAACTCAGCCGATCCAACATCTGGATCGGCTGAGCCGAACCTCCGGCAGGCTACTCACTGCTGTTCGGCCTATTCTCATAGGGGTGGAACAGCAGTGAGTGAATAGCCGAATGCCGTAGAACGGCATTCGGCTCGGCTGTTTCCTTCGGCAGCTTTGTGAATAACCCTCATAGTTCCAGCCAACTTGAAAACAGAGCATTGGTGTCATTGTATCTGGGAACATTTCTGAAGGAAAAGTCGATTTTTACACAGAGTTTAACAACTAGGGATTGCTAGTGACAAACCAACAGTAACAATGCAGAGGTAATGTTAGATGGGAAAACAAAAGTAATAGAATCAATTTAAATGCTTAAAATATAATGTCACTTTTGCTGAGAAAAAGCAATCCTACCCTGGCCATTTACATATTAAAACTTTAGCAAACTTTATTGCAGAATCCTACAGGCTGCATCTATTCCTGCTTCCCGAGTGGTGAGTGGGATGGCTGTCTTGCCATAGTCAAATGACTAGCCCCATTGTTCAGAGAGAACTGCTGAGAACAGCAGAGAGCCAATCAGCTGTGTTTAAATTTAATTTCTGGGGAATGCAAACGGTATTTAAACGGCCTACAAAATAAGGAAGCCAATTGTAATTTGTTTGACAATTTTAGTCAATTATGGCAAACTCAGGTAGAAATGTTTTGGGGGTTTTTTTTTTACACTAAGAGGTCTATTTACAAATATTTTTTAATTAAATATAACTGGAAAAATGTGTAAATCATGTATGAAAGTTGTATGAATAGACCCTATAGTAACAAAAGCCTTATGATTCACTTTTGTTTAACAGAATCAAAATTATTATTTAAAATTGAAAATGTCAGCTTCTTTAAACAACAATACTGTATTATAACATTTAAATGTATATATAATATTATAACATCAACACAAGTCATTTTGCAAGGTACCATTTACACTGTAGTCTGTAATCACTGATTTTGTTAAGCTGAAAATAAAGTTTTCTGTTGTGTAACACCATACCCATGTATCAGCAACCTTAAAATCAAAGAATTTATCGTTTTTTTTTTTCATTTTTAATTATATGACATAATACTTGCTAAACGTTTTAGGCATACTCCCAAACATTTTCACTCACAAGCTATTAGCTTTCTGGATTCTGTTTGAGCCATACCGTTGCTTCCTGGCTGCACACTAACAGTGTTAGAAGTACTTATCATTCATATTAAGAGCTGGTGTGACGCTAGAGATGCACCATTGACCTGCAGCAGAGAGTGATTATTCTGTTCTGTTACCAAGATCTGTCTCCAAAAGAACATTTAATCCTGCCACTAATAACCACCAGGGAGTTTTATGCTAGAAGGAGATGGACTTTATCACAAATTGTATTTTCTAAACATGCAAAATGCTTTTATATACCGTGTGCTCTGCTACAATGGAGGTGTACAGAAAAGAACAACATTTTAACTATTGATATGCCACTATTGCCATAATATCATAAGAGTTTTATTCTTCTGTCTGTTTCAGTTCCAGTAATTTGTAAACCCAGCAACATAGAAGTATCTGTGCCAAAGGAACTAGTTGGAGGTCTTGAGCTGTCTCTTACCAACTCCTCCTGCAAGGGAATGTCCAATGGCACCCATGTCAATATTAACTTCAATCTGAAAACCTGTGGGACAGTCATTAATGTATGTAAATTTAGAAATCATCATGCTGTCACGTCTTGTTCGGGTTAAAAATAAACCTGATTTTGAAAGTCCCAGTCAAAGTGGCTTTAAAGATCTGAGACTTGTGGTTTGTGTTCCTCGGTTGATGAAAATTTGTATGAGAGTGAAGATTAGTGAAGAGGGTGAGATGACCATAAGGGATGGGGTAGATGACCATAAGGGATTCCCAGAGCCACAGCTAGGCTTCATAGTTTACCAAGTCTGACATTCACCTGTGCTCTTCCTACCAGCAGAAATGCCAGTTCTCATCTTTGTAGCTTCCCTGTCTCAAATGGCCATAATTTGGCCACCTTCTAACTAAGCCTCCATTCAACACCTAGAAACCACATGCAGTTGACACATGCATCTTTAGCTGGCATCCTTCCTTGTCGCCTGCAGATCCATGGTGTTGACTTTGAATGTAGTTTCCCTTATAGCCTATCCATGACAGAAAAAGCTAGCTGGAGGCTAAGGTGACTCAGTAAATAGCCTCATACCCTGAGTATACCAAGGATATCCAAGCCCAATTCCATAAAGTCTCACTTAGCGTCTCAGTCATGTTCCCAATCCAGTGTACGTGTGGTCTGAACTCCATACACTTTGGTGGAAAGCACACAGCTGTTCATCGTGTTGACAGGCTGAATATTGAAGTGTGGGACTTGCCGCTGAAAAAATAATATATTTGTGTAAGAGGTGGCATGTTATGATTTTTAGCATCAAGTTTAACGGTTTTCTTTGTTTTTTGGTACGGAGAATGTCTGATATGTGTTTTTGATATATTGATACAATTTGCACAGTATTCTTTTGTATGCCTCTAAATTGCTTGTTGCAATTTCTGCTTTGGTAGATCTTTTCAAATTGAATTTGTGTAATGTATGGCACTAGTCCCTGTCCTATTGATGAATTCTATGCATATTCATAAATACATATCTCCTAAAATGTAGAAATTTAACATAACAAGCAATGCTCCTAAGATTTATTTCGTTATTCTGGAACAAATAAGTTCCTGGGATCACTTCTATTTCTGTATCTACATACCTCTATGCCTTACAGGTAGTAAGTGACAAGATTATCGCTACCAATCTGGTGACTGGGATGCCAAAGCAGACCCCGGGAAGTAATGGTGACATTATTATTCGTACCAGCAAGATCCTAATTCCTATAACATGTGAATTCCCCAGACTGTACACCATCTCAGACGGGTATGTACCCAATCTGAAAAACTCACCACTGGAAATAGTGGGACACAGCAGAGGCACCTTCCCATTCACGCTGGAGATATTCAAGGACAAAGAATTTGATGAGCCTTACAAAGACACTAAGCCAGTGCTAAAGCTCAGAGACTCTCTATACTTTGGCATTGAGCCCCGCCTGCGAGTGAATGGGCTGGAAACCTTGGTGGAGAGCTGCTATGCGACACCTACTTCCAAGCTTGACGAGATCCTCAAGTACTACCTAATACAGGATGGGCAAGTATTACATTAACTGTTTACTATTGTATCTTGTTTAAAATTACTCTTTTGCACTGTCTTTGTTAATGGGAACTATTAGATGTTTTAATACAAAGAATAACAAAGAATAAAATGTTTCACCATGTTTTACTTTTTTTACCTGTCTATCAAAACGTTCTATATCAAACTTCTTTAGCAGCAAAATATGATAACCTTCATAAATGATCACCCTAAATTTGAAGCCATTTGAAGGCCTAAACCACTAATCAGGTTTTCAGTTTGTTTGGAATTTGTGAACAAAGAGCCGCAGGCTGTGGTAACTATGTAAGTTCCCACTGAATTTTTACACTGTGTTCTAGGCATTATGACTACAACAACAACCTTGATTTATGCTACATGAGTGATGGACACACTATAAAGGTTATATCAGTATGTATATGCACATACATCATCCTCTGGCTACTGCTAAAGACAGATGGAAATCAGATCATTACAGTTAGTCTTTTTTTTAGCTAATAACACATTGCAGATATTTTTCTTTTTGCAAAAACATAATTTCTTTTTTACTCATTAAGGAACACGGGATTCAGATATTTTTAAGACAATTGGGCTATACTGCTGTCTTTAGGAGATTTAGCAAACAAACAAAAAAAACCTTAAGCCAGCCCCCATATAACCTTACCTACAACTGTCATGTTTTTTGCTAGTATCCTAGCAGGTTGGATGCCTTTTC
The DNA here is from genome assembly GCF_000935625.1 of Nanorana parkeri. NCBI lineage: Eukaryota > Metazoa > Chordata > Amphibia > Anura > Dicroglossidae > Nanorana > Nanorana parkeri. Next base: position 105,929 of record NW_017308018.1, read on the forward strand.
CTCAGCTTTGCTGAGAAAAAAAAACCCTTACTATCAACATTCTCTGTACTTTGTGGATGTTTTTTTCTCTACAGTCAACATGTGTATTATGCAGTTTGAGCTGGCCACTATATAGGAGCTATTTAGATTGGCTTGTCCTCAGCAATGCCTTGGAGATCCTACTTGGACCCCACTGGACTAAAGACTGAAGACTGCGAGGCCTTCCTGGAATGTGACCCTGGGTACTTTTCAGACCTGGTAAAGTGTGTTGGTCAGCCACAGAATGCTCCCGAATTTCAGAGAAATGGTACAGCCCCTGAGTTACCCAGTCCCTGATGTCTCACTCTGTAAATATATGTCTAAAAGTGGCAATGATAGGAGTACTGAGCTCTGCATCATAACACCTTTCGGGCCTGTGTATACTGTGTCAGTTAGCCACAGATCATGCTCCAGTTTCAGAGTAGTGGTACAACCTTGGTTGTAACCCTAGCCTGCTATGTGGCATTTGAGCACTTACTTCTGAATTGTGGCACTTCCTGTGTGTACTTCATTAATTAACCACAGAACGCTCTCTAGTTTCAGAGCAGTGATTAAGCTACTGATGTAACCCAATCTCTCATATTTTTCAAGTTATGTAAGCCTCCAGATGTGATGATATAATCCTGGTATATGTTCATTACCATTACACTTTCTTCCTTCCCCGCCTATTTCCCCTCTACCCCTTACCCTAACCTTTTGCCTTCTGATCTCACAGAGCCTAGCTGATAACCAGATTGTCCATTTAATCTCCATAGATTGAGTCCGTCATTTTACACTACACATGTCATACGCCAGGCCTACTTGATGCCATGCTAATACCTCTGTGTTTTCTATGGTTTTCTATTCTGGGCTATGTGTGCCCTATTACAGGTAGTTATAATGCCTACGCCTCATCGGCTATGCCTATTTGTATGCTTCCTATGTTTCTTTTGTGACTGTTTATTTGAAAACTTTAAAATAAAGAATGAAAAAAAAAAAACACCACAAAGGATTTTTGACAAGTCCTTTAAAAAAAATAAAAATGGATCCATTGACATAATCCAGGGTCAATCATGACGTCCAGCGTTGTCCCGACAAAATAAATAGAAATAATAATCATTTTTTAAAAACCACGACTGCCGCCCCGTCCGCTGCAGTGAACACCCGCTGCAGAATGGCATTTTGACGGATGTCGACAACTTATAAACAATTGGGCGGAGCTAGCAGTGACAGCTAGCTCCACCCAACTGTTTATAGTTGTAACAGGTGAGCCATGATTGGGCAGAGTCACCATGACTTTGCCCAATCATGGCTCTCACAGTTCTCTGTGCCCTGATTGGGCAAAGTCTTGCACCTGACATGTGGTCAGGTGCAAGGCTTTAGCCAATTATGGCTTCAGAAGGCACATTGCCTTATGAGGCACTCAGCTGGCGAACGCCATGATAGTTTGTGTGTTCGGCGAACACACGAACTAGAGATGTTTTTCGGCTCGAACATCGAGCCCCTCACTATTTATTGTGGATGAGTTAGAACCTCTGTTATTTTTTTTCATTGCTATGTGCCATTTGGAAAGATTTCCGCTTCCTCCTTGTCCCGATTACTACTGTCCATGGGAGGAGAAGCGAGTGGAGCCTCTGGAACAGATGTGCAGACAGCAATAAAAATGGGACAGAAGTACTAAAACACTATTATATTGCTGTGTGTTCCTATTAGAGATCCCATGTCTTGGTGGCCTCCATCACTGCGACAACAACAAATGTAAATCTTCAAAGTGGGGGCACAGGCAACAATACAAAACTGACAAAGGTGCAAAAAGGTTTTAGTTGGATTCTACTCAAGTAAAGTTATTAAAAGATGCAATATGGTGCCATTTATCATCTCCTTTTTCTAGGTGTGTCTCAGATGATGCTGTGAAACAATACATATCTAAAGATCATCTCGCCAAACACTTCCAAGTTCCTGTGTTCAAATTTGTGGGGAAAGATAACAAGGTAAAACCAGACTGTTTAAAATTCTGGGCTAATATGGCATAAGTAAGTAAGCGTAACAAGATGATGAAAACTGAATAAAAGGAATCTACATTTTTCATAACAATGAAATATCCTTTGATTTGGCATGACAAGTGGTAGGTTTCTTCATTAGAATCCACTTTAAAAACTCCTCTAGGAATCTTGAAAAATCAGTTGTTTTGATCGGTTATCAAGTTTTTAGCTTTATTTCCAGCCAAAAAAGCTTACAGGTCCTGAGATATTTAGAGCAGCTAGACACTGGAAGATGACAGGCACTTTTAAGATCCAGTATAGCCAGTACTTGACAGGTCCTTAGACATCTAGAGTCACTAGAAGCTGGAAGCTGACAGATCCTGAGAGATTCAGGGTAGCCAAATGCTGGAAGTTGAAAGATCCTAAGAAATCCTATGTAGTTAGATGCTGGAAGCCAACAGGTCCTGAGAGTATATATACAGACCGATCAGCTATAACATTTTAACCGCTGAGAGATGTAGTTAATAACATTGATTATCTTGTAACAGTGGCACCTGGAAGTGGGTGGGATAAATTAGACAGCAAGTTAACTTTTTTCCCCTGAAGTTGATGTATTGGTAGCAGGAAAAAATGGGCAAACATAAGGATTTGACCAACTTTGACAAGGGCCAAATTGCGATGGCTAGATGACTGGATCAGAGCAACTTTAAAACTGCAGCTTTTGTGGGATGCTTCCAGTCTGCAGTGGTTGAGACCTACAAAAGTGGTCCAAGGAAGGAAAATCAGTGAATCGGCTACAGGGTCATGGGCGACTGAGGGTCCCTGATGCCCTTGAGGAGCGAAGGCTGCCTCGTGTAGTCCAATCCAATAGAAGAGCTCATTTAGATTTCGCTCAAACTGCTGCAAAAGTTAACGCTGGTTGCTCTGAACACACAGAGCAGTGCAGCGCTGTTTGTTTTGTATGGGACTTCATAGCCACTGACCCATCAGGAAACCCATGCTGACCCTGTTCACCAAAAGTGCCCACAATGGGCATGTAAGTATCAGAACTGGATCATGGAGCAATGGAAGAAGGTGGCCTGGTCTGATAAATCACATTTTCTGTTCCATCGTCTGGATGGCTGGGGGCAAGCTGGTGTGATGCATTTGGTAATATTATGCTGGGAAATTTGGGTCCTGCTATTCATGTGGATGTTACTTGGGGCCTCTTTCAGCAGCATAATGCATTCTGCCACTTTGAAAAAAAATGTTCAAGAATGGTTTGAGGAACACAACAAGTTCAAGCTGTTAACTTGGCCTTCAAATGCTCCATATTTCAGTCCAATCAAGCATCTGTAGGATGTGCTGGAAAAACAAGTCCGATCCATGGAGGCAGCACCTTGCAACTTACAGGACTTGGATCTGCTACTGAAGGCTTAGTGCCAGATACCACAGAGTACCTTCAGAAGTCTAGTGGAGTCTATACCTTGACAAGTCAGGGCGTTTTGACAGCAAAAGGGGGGCCTATTTAATATTAGGCGGGTGGTCATAATGTTATGGCTGATCAGTGTATATATACTGTATATACTGTACATATGAACATGCAGACAATCCTTTCCTGTAGAGTGTAGGGGTTGCCATTGCTGAAAATGCTGATCCTCTGGCTTCAATATTTTCTGAGTCACTGAACTGGAACAAGTATACAGATCAGGAAGGTCAGATAACTGTTAAGCATCCTTATCTGCACTGTTTTATTGCGCTGGATGCGCTGGACATTGGAAGTGATTGCTGAGGGCACGCTTCCAATGACAGTACAGCAGGGATGGGGTTGACAGGTATCGCCTAACTAGGAGTTTTTCTTACAGGGTTTGGAGTTGTTGCACACAGCCTACAGGTATGCCATTCAAAAGAAAATTCTGATTAAAAAATCTTGCAGTGCTTTTTAAAGTACTGGGGACCATGGAATGCAGGTGTTTTTTTTAATGTTGAACTAACCCTTTAATTTAGGTTACATTTTATTAATGTTTTACTATGTCTTAGAATGTCGTGGTGTTTTGGTATTTGCTCTCTAGTCTGTTCAATAAAAGCCTTAGCACCTCACAAATCAATGAAGAGAACCTGGTTCAATTAGTGGATTTTAGATAACACTTGTTTGCTGCAGGAATAAAGGTTGTTCTTAATCCATGAGATGTGATAACTTGCTGCTCAGTCATCAGTATTTTAAACCTAAAGGACTTTGTCTATGGAAGAACCTGCATTGTAATCTTGTGTTGTAGTATATATTAATATGTTAGCTTAGCACAAAATCAGCTATAGAGCCTAGTGTTGGCTGAAGAAAGTGTTTAATTACCAATAAGATAATGGCCATTTATCTATGTGATGTTGTGTTTCTATTTTTCCAAAACCAGTTTATTCTCTCTAATCCAAGTGTTCTACATGGCCTGGTAGCATCCAGGTTTATGAACGTTTTCTTTCCTAAAAATTTATTTTACAAAAATGTTATTAGTTTAGGAGCGTATAAAACATTGTACAGGAACAACAACAACAATCCTGTGGCCTTGCACAGCGGCCAGATTTTTTAAAAGTCTCATTAACTATAACATGCAATACCAGGGCCTATGGGATAGTTGAGTCACAGTAACCTTGAAATGGAAATAATTGGGTCACATGTTTTTATAACGTAGAACCTAAATATTTATGTCCACAGGGTAAATGGGTTTGATCCAGGCTCTTGTTTTCCAGTGTTGTTGTTGTCAAATATTGGCCTCCAACAAGTAGTTCAGAAGCCTCATGTAACTGTCTGCCACCTTTGGTGTTGCTTATCAGGTACTATGGCTTTGAAATAGCAGTCTGTATAAACATGTGTTGCAGTATACACTTCCCATAAATATGAAGGTAAGTTTATGAAAAACACTCAAATGTACAACCCGAATTCCGAAAAAGTTGGGACGCTGTTTTTAATCTACATAAAAACAGAATTCAATGATTTGCAAATCTCATAAACCCGTATTTTATTTACAATAAAAAGTAGAAAACATATCCAATGTTTAAACTGAACAAATGGACAGTTTTAAGAAAAAAATAAGGTCATTAAAATATTTTATGGCAGCAACATCTCAAAAAAGTTGGGACAGGGTCATGTTTACCATTCTGTAGCATCCCCGCTTATTTTAACAACACTCTGTAAACATCTGGGAACGAAGGAGACCAGTTGCTGGAGTTTTGGGAGAGGAATGTTGCCCGATCCTTACCTGATCTAGGATTCTAACTGCTCAACAGTCCTGGGTCTTCTTTGTTGTATTTTCGTTTGAAGATGCGCTAATATTGTTATTGGTGAGGGGTCTGGACTGCAGGCAGACCTGTTAAACACCCGGGCTCATGTACTACGAAGCCACGCTGTTGTCATAGATGTAGTATGTGGTTTAGCATTGTCCTGCTGCTATATGCAAGGCCTTCACTGAAACAAAGGTCATCTGGATGGGAGCATATGCTGCTCAAAAACCTGGATAGACCGTTCATCATTGATGGTGCCTTTCCAGATGTGCAAGCTGCCCATTCCATACGCACTAATGCACCTCCATACCATCAGAGATGGAAAAACAGAGAAAAGAAGCGCTACTACCCTTTAGTTGTGCATATATGTTAGGTAATAAACACCATTGGTTTAAGTATAATACAAAATAATCATATAATGATGAGGTGACTCACTGTTTGATGGAGATGATGGGTGAGTCAGTGATTGCTGATGAAGAAGGATGGTGCCTGCAGATGGGAAAAATCTGCCCAGAATCCTGAGGACCCCCGCCAAAAAAAAACACAAACCCCCCCAATCCACATACCCTGAAGCAACCACAAAAAAAAATGAAGTTGGAAAAATAGAAAAAGAAAGATCGAAGAAAAAAAATATTTGAACAAAACATGTCTCCAGGAAGCGCAGGACCTCACAGCAACCGAATCTTTCGAAAAATGCCTCCTCCAATGATTGCGGGCCTGCCGCATAAGGCTGGGGTGGGTGGCGGAACGCGCAGTTCGATCCGGTCCCGGCCCCTCTCCCGCAGGCTCGTGGGGTAGTTGGGGTAGTTACCCTGCTTGCGGAACACACACATAATGCAGCATCTGGGGCACTTGCCCCCCCAGTTTTGACCTTGGATATTGGTGCATCCATATTTACAGCAATGCAGAATGGCAGAGGCTATAGAGGACTACAAATCCCAGAAATACGTTATACAACAATAGCATTGCTGTATAAAGTACTGCTGAGATTTGTAGTCCTCCATAGAGGGTGCCATTCTGCATTGCTGCAATGCAGAATGGCACCTGCTATAGAGCACTACAAATACCAACAGTACTTAGTGTGGCTGCACTGGCGGTAGGTCCGCCCATGAAACTGACCATTAGTGAGTTTTCAGGAACAAAAGCAACAAAAAGAATATAGCAAAAAGAATATAGATTTCCTTTATATAACGGTTTGGCTTATTTTTATACTTATATAGGTTCTAACTTCTTCCTGCCTGTGCGGTTACTGTCAGATACTGCAGATCTTGAAATTATTGCAGACATGGTCACCCACCAAAGGTTTCCCAATGGGCGGGAGTGTCAGATGATCAGATGACTCGACACTCTCGGCGCAGAGACTGGTGGGGCCCGTTTGCCGCCGGATAGCGACTCGATGGTATCCGGCGGGCCGGGGGTGTCAGATGATCAGATGACTAGACACTCCCGGCGCAGAGACTGGGATACCATTGAGTTGGTATCCGGTGGCCGGCGGGCCCCCCAGTCTCTGTGCCGGGAGTGTTGGATGATCAGATGACTCAACGCTCCCGGCGCAGACGGGAGGGCATGCCGGCCACCATCTTGCCGGGACTGAGTTGGAGGATACTGGGCCCCCCCAGGCTTGGGCCCTGGTGCAGACACACCGACTGCACCGGCGGTAGGTCCGCCCCTGGTAGCGCTTCTTTTCTTGGTTTTTCTGTCAATTTTGTATATGGGGTCCCTCTCCCTGTTTAAGAAGCAAGCACACCCGATACCACTAATTATACATATTCACTAACCCATTTCTACAGTAGTGCGCTTACCACACTTTTTTCTTATACCATCAGAGATGTAAGCTTTTGAACTAAGTGCTGATAAAAAGCTGGAAGTTCCCTCTTCTCTTTAGTCCGGAGAATGAGGCGCCCATGGTTGCCAAAAAGAATGTCAAATTTAGATTCGTCTGACCGCGAACAGTTTTCCATTTTGTAATAGACCATTTTAAATGAGTTTTGGCCCACAGAAGACGGCAGCGTTTCTGGATCATGTTCACATATGGCTTCTTCTTTGCATTATAGAGCTTCAACTTGAATTTTTGGATGGCACGCCGAACTGTTTTCACAGACAGTAATTTTTGGAAGTATTCCTGAGCCCATGCAGTGATGTCCATCAAAGATTCATGCATGCTTTTATTGCAGTACTGTCTGAGGGCCCGTAGATCACAGGCATCCAATAATGCGTTTCAGCCTTTTCTCTTGCGCACAGAAATTGTTCCAGATTCTCTGAATCTTTTATGATATGTACTGTAGATGATGATATATTTAAAGTATTTGCAATTTTACATTGAGGAACATTATTCCGAAATTGTTCAACATTTTTTGGACGCAGCTTTTCACAGATGGGTGAACCTCTGCCCATCTTCTGAGACACTGTGACTCTCTAAGATGCTCTTTTTATACCCAATCATGTTAATGACATGTTGCCAATTAACCTTATTAGTTCATCCAGCTCTTCCTTGTTAGTACCACTTACTTTGTCAGCTTTTTGTTGCCCTGTCCGAACTTTTTTGAGACATGTTGCTGCAATCAATTTCAAAATTACCTTAAATTTTCTTAAAATAGTAAATTTTCTCAGTTTAAACATTTTAACGTTTCCTTTTTTCCAGTATGAATAAAATATGTGTGCATGAAATGTGCAAATCATTGCATTCTGTTATTATGTAGATTTTACACAGCGTCACATCTTTTTTGGAATTTGGGTTGTATTATGTTTGTTGTTTTTTTTCCCCTCTCATACCTGACTATACTATTGAAATCGCACTGTATATAAAGTTTTTGGAGTGACTCTGGAGTGGAAGTAAAAATGACTGATCAGCCCTGCCTATAAATATTTTAAAAATATTATTAATTTCCTTGCATATAGGAGGTGTTCCTTCACTGCCAGGTTTTAGTGTGCGGAGTCACAGATGAGCGTTCACGTTGTGCTCAAGGATGTCGCAGACGTATGCGCAGAGAAGCAGATAGAGAAGAGCAAACAAGTCACCTGTCAAACCACCTTCTCACTGGAGGACCTATAATAATAGACATGTAGGAGTAACTTCATTACAAACCAGATCCACTGTGCTGTACATACATACATGCTGCTATATGATACTTCTCCCTGTTTGAACATCTCATCAGCCATTTTATTTATAACTCCTGCCTATTGTCTGTTTTTTCTAAAATTAACCTACCTATGTTCTGGGCATGTATATACTATGGCAATTTCTTATTTTTTTTTAGAGGCTAGGAGCTGCAGTGCAGCAACAGCACGGCTAATGTTTTGTATTGCAGTCTGACTTGTTAGATTATTCAGTAAGGTATTTAGAATGTCAGTGATGAGGTGCAAAGTACAATAACCAGTAGCAACTAACTGCATACCTTAACACTTCCATATCTCTGTAGGCCAAAACACGCATTCAGTTAAATGCCAACAACATTTACCAAGTGTTTCTGAATGCCAGGGACAATGTTAGGGTATCATCAGCTTGCATGGAGCAACAGAACTGCTGTTATTGGGTCGCTCCCTCGCTAGCCAGACCTGCATGATGTTGTGCCCTTGCTAGCAAGTGAGTATCCTCTTGCCTGTGATTCTGCTGCTTGCAATGTAAATAGATATATGTACTGTATAAAGCACAGCATAATATGAAAGATATAGATATCTATAGATATATATGAAAGAAATCCTGTGCTGAGAAATGTCATGCAGCCATGGCTGGAGTGTATGCATACAGGCAGAAAGTGTAATAGAGCCATCATACCCAAGTAAGTTTTGATTTGAGGTCCTCAAGGGCAATATTAAGCACAAAAATGTTATAAACAGCAGGTCAGCAGCAAAAAAGTTACTTCAAAAATGTTACTGCTAAAAAGTTACTTCACAAATGTTGCCACCATGACCGGTAATTTATTTTGTGCATGAAATACCACATTTTTGATTGTCAAATGGTGTATATGGGGTGCATATATGCTTATTAATTTTCCAGGAACATCTGTTATCCTAGATTGACAGGAAAACAGTGAGTAACATTAAAAATGTCCCTAGTAATTGCAGTTACTAACCTGCCTATTTGTTTCTATTTGGTTATGTTCTTATAAGTCTGTTTTGTGCAAAAATACAAGTGGTGTTCTGTAGTTGAAAATATTTCTCCCATATTGTTCATCTGTAAATGATATACAGTATATTCAGCTGCTTGTATAATCAAATGTTTTATAAAGTGTTTTATGATTACATTAAATACATGTGGATACCACTCTTGGCATGTTTCTGTCTTCCACAAGTAAATTATGGATTCACTGCACATGTAGAAACATATAAGGTGCATTATTCTTAGGGAGTATATCATACCCAGGCCTACATGCTGGTTGGGTGAGGCATACTAGGCGGTATGCTACTTACATCAACAGTTTTCTTAAAGGAACTAAAAAAAAATGGAGGCTGCAGTGGGTGCAGTAATACTAGTTGCCTGACTGGCATGCTGATTCAATGGCTTCAATGCTTTTTAAGGCTCTGAGCTGAAACAAGTCTGCAGTTCAAGTGGGAAGCAGCTATGCTCAGTAAGCAGAGGGTGGAAGAGGAGGAAGTGGCTGAAAGGGATGCTCTGTGGCTGGGGTGGCTCTTACACACACACACACACACACACATACACACACACACACACACATACACACACACACACACACACTTTACCTGGTGCCCCCCACTCTGCACATTGTATTGAGAGTGTCAGGCACTCACCCACATGTGGATGCTGTCCATGCAATCATAGGCTCCCCTGCGTTGTCTGAGGAACATGTTGAAGGCAGAAAATTCAGTGCAGCACACTGCTGTGCATACACCTAATACTGGCAGGCTGGTGCTTGGCGTCAGAACCAACTACCGGTCTGTGCAGTATATGGAGTTCTATACCACCACATGGCTGCATATACGTCCAGCAAAAGTGCCCCCCGGCTTGCTTAGTTACAGGGGGATGAGGGAAAGAGGATGGGGGAAAAGGGTAACAGAAGAAAAGTGGGGCAGGGTAAAAGGGGGTGTAGGGGTGTAGTTTTGTCCAAGGAGCTCTCCTGAGCCTCCCCCATATAGCTGCAGAAGCTCTTAGTCAGAACTCTGTCCTCAAGCAGCCCGACCTGCCTCTCTCCCCACCGGGCAAGGCCAGAGCTGCAGCATCTGAATGACCAAGCAGGTGAGGTCTCTGTTGAAATTAAGAGGGAGGGAGTAAATGTGACAGTGTAGAAGGGGTCAGGAGAGCTAAATCAAAGTGAAGATGGAGTGATGCTGAAGGAGCCAGGAGAGGCTCCCATCCCAAATGCACCTCCTGCAGCACAGCGCCCAGAGTGTATGCATTTTCTGCCTCTGCCTGCCCCTCTTTAAAAAATGATATATTAGAATCGCTGACTGGGCTATAAAAACAAGATATGCTATATGTTCCTTAAGCAGATGTTACACTTGTAGATAAATACTCTATTTTAAGGACCAGCGAACCACCTATTTTCATTGAGCACGTATAGTGCACACATGTTCTTTATACATTGGAACTTCTTCTTTTGCCATAGTGAGATAGAGCCCACCAATTTCTGCTGCTTTTAACATTTTTTCATTGTTCAGCTGTTCATCCGTGCACTTTGCCCAGTCTGCAAGAACGGCATGATGTATGACCCTTATTAGGGACCTATCTTTTAAGGTTCTGTTAAAGAAGAAAAATTACCTTGTCCCATTTTCTAAAGCAGACTGTTTACATCAGGGACATCAGAGACAATGCTAAACTGGCTGGCTCATTTAAGCTAGGCTATAGCTATGCACTACTTGTCACAACATCCTACTAAAGAGACCCTCGGCTGTACTTTCAACATTTTAACTATTTAAGTTTGGTATTACAAATGTACTGTATAGACACACTTTTCGTAAGTTGATTCAGTTTTCAGTTGGTTCAATACCTGTTTCCCATCCTGCTTCTTCTCCACATCCTCAGTGCTTTGATGACGCTGTTTGACTACCCTGGAAGCTAGCATCCTGAGACCAATCTAGTAATATGAATTCACATACTCTGGTTCCACTGCATCAGCTGTTAACTATTGCAAAAATGTTGGGATATGGAAGATCAAAAGTGAGTTGCATACATAAAAGCCATTGTGTCCTGATGTCCTTTTCCGTGCTTAGGATAGACACGAATCACTTTTATTTTGGTGTTACACAGTTTAAAATGCATACAGTATTTTGCACAAAGAATCTGCATCCTTGGTTATAAATCTTTAACTTTTGCCAAACTGACTTTAATAGTTAGACTCTGCTTGTTCCAGACATAAATAAGGCTTTGTGGCTTCAGGCAGAATGTGATTTATCATTTCAGCAGTGATCAGTGTAATGTATCCGTATCTTCTTGTGGGAGCAAAGATTCAATGTAATTGCAGTGATTATTTTAACTGCCTTTCGAGAACTATACATTATTTTATTTGGCCTTATGCTTTTATGTCTTTAGACATCACACTTTCAAATTTTATTGGTGACGGACTCGGGAACAAAATTGTATTTATTGTGCAGTGGTAATACATTGTTTCACACACTATTACCTTTAACTTAAAGGAAGAGTGTAGTGTATTTTGAGATACTATTGCAGTGTTTGTTCCAAAATCATTTCTGATATGTCTAAGATATTTTTACAAGCTATATTATAATTTCCTTACCACATCCAGAGAGGTTTAAAATACAAGCACCAAATGCACAGTGATTTGCTAATACATGTTTGGATTTGGTGGGCATTTCCATAAGTTTTAAAAAACCATTAATAAAATATTTTTAACTGTAGGCACTTTATTTGTGAAAAGTTCAATGCATAGAAGAGACAATAATTCCATAGGTATTCCCAACTTTAAGCAATGATAGTAATAATGGACAGTTTCTGATTACCTAATAGCAGACTCCTCTATCAGATAGTCACTCGCTATTGCACAGAGTTCTAGCTTATTGGAACATCTTTATGTGAGCGTGGCCATTCCTTCATTCTTTTATGGAACAGAGGGAAAGATTGAAATGCTGCATGGTTGCCACTGCCGGCTTTCATGCAATGCTAGGGAACAAAACTGCCCAGTTATACCGTCTATAGAAATCCATAGACATAAGATGATTGTTGATAACATAATGTATATGGGTGGCCTTCACGTTTCCCGACAAGCCACTATGGAGGGGGCAACCAATCAACTGGTTAAGAAAACTTGGTCTGATTGCTGTTGTCCTCTGAAAAGCTATAACAAGCAACCTCTATTTGGCTACCTCCTTCCCTCTTGCTCTCTTCCTGAAAACCACAGGACTGAAAAATCCTACTTAGTTCTGCCTTGCTATGTAATGTTTATAAGTCGGCTGGGGAGTTGTGTTTTCCATAATTAACCCTGTCTGCACTGTATTGGCAGATTTCATTATCACTTGTGACCTAAATATACAGGACTGTCTGTCCTAACAAAGGGCTAAAGATCTCAAGACATTGTAAGTTAATGAACTGTCTGTCAGTCTTGTCCCTCCAGTCTGTACCTTATCTCTACACTGTCATCTTTTCCAAGCAGTAGAAGCTCTTTATATAATCCTGCTCCAAACAAACTACTACAAAGGTAAACATTTTGTTTTTATTATCTTTTGGAATGCTGTGTGAATGGGAAACGGGGTTCTCAAATTTGATGGAAATACACTTTAAAGCCATGGGTTTCAATTGGTGGGTCCCAACCCCCATGTTCATTTTGTCACCGCGTACTTTCCACTGTGCTAGGTGAGAGGCTCCTCAGCCTCCCCTAGCGCAGCACTGTCAGTTCTCCTTCCCGAGTGTCAGCTTGAGATGGAGTGGGCTGGGTGTATGACCGCGAGGGAGCTCCATCCATACATGCATTGGTAACAGCTCCCTTATCTGTTCTGTAGAAGTGCCTGGGCCTAAGTGATGTCACATTCTGATTTCCAGCACCTCTAAAGGGCGTGCAAGGGAGCTGTACAAGCAATGCACATAGAGATGGATCTCTGTCACAGCACAGCAGCCCACAGTGGACCCCAGGCTGAGGATCCATTCCAGTTATTGTAAGGTAGGGAGACTGGGTTGATGTTTAAAAAAAGAAAAAAAAATGTATGTGTGAGAATGTCTGTGAGTGTGTGAGATTGTATCTGTGGTTGTGTGTGTCTGTCAGTGTTTTTGAGGGCCCATTCACAGAAGTACAGTGCGTTAATCACACAGCCCCATGCAATTAACGGCCGCAATCATCGTTTTCGCAGGTATGCGCACCATGCCTTGGGGCAGCAGGGACTAGAGGGACAGCACAGCCGCCAAGCGGGTAGATGTTTTTTTATCCCCCTTTGAACATGCCTCAGGCGATAGAGAACCTGTCACCTCCAAATGCTATCACAAAGCGGCTTTTTAGCTCTTGTGTGATTATCAATAAAGTAAATTGGAAAAAAAAATTGATAACATTTGATAAAAAAGTTAAAAAATTATAAAATTATTAAAAAGTTTTAAAAAAGTAAGAAATAATAAAAATAAATAAAGTGATTAAAAAAGTAAAACATTATAAAATAAAACAATTATAAAACGATAGTAAGACAAATAAAAATGTAAAATATAGTTTTAAAAAAAGTGATAAAGTAAAAACAAAATTAAAACCAACCCTGCCGCCCCCGCCTTCTGGTTGCCATTCTTCATGGGGGGGGGGTTTGGCGGGTAGTGGGGCGCAGTGAGGAGCCTGGCCTTGGGGCAGCAGAGAGTATAAATCCGGCCCTGGAAGTATGATACCTAATTTTATTACAGTGCATTTCTTTGGGCAATGCTTTGGGACCATGACAGACTGGCTTTGAGGAAATAAACATGCTGATTTACTAAAGGAGTGGAGAATTTTCACTCAAATTGAATTTGCTTCAATTATTTAATCATGTGCAAAGCAAATTCCGGTTCACCTTGAATACCCAATCATGAAATTATTAAACAAGTATTTGCTTTTCACATGATTTGATAAGATTCACATGATTAAAGTGAATAATCACACACTTTATTGAGTGATGATTCTTTTCTCCTTTAGTAAATCAGAAGAGCATGTGACACTCCAGATCACTGAGGTACAAGGCCGTTTGTTTTTTTACAAACTATTAACTTTATTAATCATTGGAGGAAACAACCCCATGCAGATCAATGCTTCCCAGCTTCTTACAATGTCTGCATTCATCAGAGTGGTTAAAGTGTAATCAATAAATGCATATCGCAACCTATAAGAAACTTTTCTCCTACAGATTACACCAATGATCTTTTATGTCACATACAGGACCCTTTAAATGGATCATACTTCGGTCATCTTAGTTTAATCATTCAAATTTATATCCTCAAAGAAGAAATGTGCTCGAGTTAACTCAAAATTTTAACCAAAAAGTAGAACTATAATAAATAGTCTGAACTGTGATTTTTTTTACAGAAATAGAACTTAAAACAGTGTAGCGTGGAATCAAATTTTTCACTTGGTCATCAGGGAGAGACGAACAGCCATTCAGACACAATCGAGTCTGCACATAGTTGGGATTTTAAAAATGCAAGCGGTCTCATTCCTGGGGATCACATCAGGCCAGTGACAAGTTCACACAGAAGTTAAGAAGACCACCGCTGCATTAATGCAATGCTTCAGTTCCTGGGCTGTGCTGCACTGCAACTCTGTAGTCTTCATTGATCAACAGTCTTTGGACTACAGCAATACTCCGCGATTACTGAATGGCTTTATATTGCTTATAGCTCTTCCCGCTCCTCCTCATTGCAGATACAGGATGCTCTTTGGCTATTCATGAAAGGTCTACATCCCAGGGTCCAGACTGTGTTGAAGACTGTGTCGGCCATTGCTTCACAGGCTATAGGGAGAAAGAATAAATTACATAAACAAAGATTTGATACAACAGAAGCTGATTACAGCTTACAGGCGCAATCCAGCACCCTACAGAGCAATAAAGTAATAGAAAAAGAACAAACAAGGTTTTATAGAGCAAATACAATCTGATAGGTTTGCCTTAACTATGGGTGTCCCTAACCTTTTCACCGCCTGAACATGGTTGCCAGGAGCTGGGGTGGAATGCCAGCCAGAGCCTCCCCGTTTGCTAAGAGCTGTGTGGGAAGATGGGCTTGGCCCTTACACATCTCCCTACCTGGCTCTAAGCAACCTGGGCTATAATATCTGTCACCAATAAAAAAAACTGCAGATGAGAGGAACAGAAAAATCAAGAAGAGTCGATTCCCTGGCACAGCCCCCTCTGTACACTTTATATCCTTCTCCTTATCTGGGAGTGTATTGTTTTTTCTCAACAAAAGTGGAATTACACTTTAAGGTTAATCTACAGCCAAACCTTTTTTTCTCATTTTGGATAGAGTAGAGAAGGGTCAGTTTTTTGCCATCTGTGTCCCACTGGGGAGATTTCCCTTCACTTATACTCCTATAACCACATCAGAAAGCAGGAGGCAACGTCTCCAAATTCAGGTAAATGTGCTAATAGAGGGATGCCAGCAGAACAATTGTCCCTACTGTTCCTGTTCTAGTGGCAAACATTTTGGATGTTCTATCACTTTCAGTCCTGGTTACCAATAGAGAAGGTGAATCTCCCTAATGCCGACAGACAGCACAAAAAACCAAATGCAGACAGACCGCAAAACAACCTGACAGGGACTCTAACCCCTCACCAATGATTCAAATAGACTTCAGATACACTTTAAATATGTATTTTAAACTAAAGGATAATTTATACATAATTTTGGAACATGTGGCTTCACA
This sequence comes from Nanorana parkeri, assembly GCF_000935625.1. Classification (NCBI taxonomy): domain Eukaryota; kingdom Metazoa; phylum Chordata; class Amphibia; order Anura; family Dicroglossidae; genus Nanorana; species Nanorana parkeri. Next base: position 121,935 of record NW_017308018.1, read on the forward strand.
AACATTACAGGGAAAGAGATAAGTATGAGCTTACCTTCAACTTTGGAGACGAAGCCCAAGCTTTTCTTGAGGTCGGAGCAAATGGAATGTAGACACCAGCGAAACTTTGCATCACATCGGTACTTGTTGGCTCCACAGGTGTCATAACAAATATCGAGCTGGTTACAGCATTTTGTCATTGCAGGGATACCCATATCTAACTGGAAAGAAGAAGAAAACCTGCTGAGTGACAGACAGAACAATTTTTAGAATAAAAAACTGCTACTAAGGATACATTTTCCTCTGTGTGCTTATAGAGATAAATTAAAGGTGACAAGTTGCTTTATATCATGTAAAGGCTCCAAAACATAAATAATAAATAATTAGAAAATGCTATTGTTTGTGTTGATTGCCACTGAAATACTGCTGCTAAAATTTTGAATATCCCTGTTATAATCTTTTATTATTATTTTTTTTAGGTTGGTTTAGTGGGGAGTATTCATTTACTGTCAGCTATTTATTGCCATTTGTATCCTTATTAGGGAAATTCCTCAGTTGACCACATATAGGGACAAAGGCAGCACAACATTTATCAGAAACAGGTGGTGCTAAGTTATCCAATTTCTTAATTAACCCAGCAGATTTGAAATGGACGCTTTTGAAAGTATAAACCAGAAATTCTCCATAACATGACCTGGTCATGCAAGTCTGTGGACACCTTTAGGCTGAACATATATGCTTAAAGTAAGAAGCCCCGATTTTAACAAACATGCATAGGGTTGGCCAAACCTGACCTATGAAGACTTTCTTGGCTCAAGGCAAACTTTCAGAATAGACAGGAGGCAACTGGAATGACCACAACATTTCTAAATATATACATAGCTGATGCAACACATTGCACCCCAATCACAGCCAATTGCAGACAAATGAGGTTGCAAACATCTTAATCTGCTGAAAAACGGGCCCATAAATTAAAATTTTTACTATGACACAAAAAGTGTGATTATCCTTTGCCATCCACTTGAGAAATAATCACTAGGACATCAAAACAAACACTATGGGGGGAATTTATCATGGCAATTGCGAGTGTTTGAACTTGCATGGAATATATTTGCACCAGATTTATGATGCTAGCGTAAAGTTGTTTATAAATGAGGTTTAATAGACTCCAGGAAAGAAGACTTCTAACTTCAGGCAAAAAGCTTAACTGTCTCTTCTTGAAGAAATGGTCATGGGGACTTCTTAAGTTGTGATTGTTTTCTTAGGTGATGCTCCAGTTTTAGACAGCCCCAGAACAAGTGCAGATGAAAACAGGTGCAAAAAACGTGCAGTTGAAAAAGTAGTGCAAGCTCTGGTCAAAATAGGTGCAAAACACGTGCAATTGGAAAAGTAGTGCAAGCTCAGGTAAAAACAGGGGCACATGTTAAAAGACAGATTTGCACATAAACAAATGATCTAAGAGGCTAAAACTGTCGTAATTGTTTTGATAAATCCCCCCCTATTTGTTTTTCTTGCTCAGCTTGAACCCTCTTAAGAATGCCAAAGCGTGTCTGTCCCTTCCTGTACAATCCTTTTTAGGGATGCACCGATACCGATACAAGCATCAGTATCGGCGGCGATACCGATTATTTGCATGAGTACTCGTGCAAATACTCCGATACAAAATTTTGACCAATAGGGATATATAAGGGGCAAGAGGTAGCAGCAGGATCTGACACTACCCAGCTTGGTTGTGATGAATCTGAGCTTGCATTTACACCTGAGTGACAGTGCTCTCACGCGTAAAACACACGGTTTGGGTAGCACTTTCTTTCATGGTTTTGCGCATTTTTGTACATTTTTACATGCTTAAAACACACGTACTTACAGTCACATGTTTTTTGGAGCAGATCATGACACATTGATATGAATGGACAACTGCACGTTTCACACGCATAAAACGTACATTATTGAGCATTTCTATTGAAGTCTATGGGGCCAAGAAGCACAGAATTTGCCAAAAAGAAGCTCAAGTACTTTCTTAAAGCAACAGGTGTTTTGCCACAAGTGACAAAGCGTTTAGGCGTGAACATGGCCATAGAAATGAATAGGGTTTTTTGGGCGGTTTTTTTTTTCTGCTCGAAAAAAACCGCTACAAAACCCTCAGTGTGAATGAGGCCTGAAGGCTCTATGTTGGTATCTGCAGTCAGCTTGTCCAATAATTAACTGGTAATGCATACATTTAAAAAAGATCTTTTTGGTACTCAACTTTGGCTTTTTCAATATCAAAAACCTTCTATGTTTGTTGGAACCTCACTATAGGGCAGGGCTCAAAATTTCCACTCGCCCGCTCGCATTTGGCGAGTGGAAATAAAGAGAGGGCGAGTGGAAATTCAGTCAGGCACGCGGTCACGGATCGCGTACCTGACTATGAGAGCAGCCGCTCCTTGCTGTCCTGTCCTGGCTCCGTTACTTTCGATCGATCACCGGAGCTCTGACAGTTCTGAGCCCCGTTCGCAAGGATGGATTACTAAGGTGCAGAGAACTGAGCTCAGAACTGCAGAGCTCCGGCCGAAAAGGAAATGCTTGTTTCCTCCCTGCATTGGGTATTGATTGTTTAGCTGCAAGAAAATGAAAACATTCTAGTTCATATTGGTATTTGTTCAGTTTTGGTATGTAGCAAGGCCCAATATCTTGTGCAATTGTCAGCTGAATAGATAGCATAGAGGAGCAAGGATCTTTGAAAAATAGAAATACTAGTCTGTTGAATCACAGACTTTCTATGTCTCTGGTGGTGAGATCTCTGCCTTTTGCTTCTCAGTTCTGTCTACCTCCTTAATCTATTTTCTGGATTGTCATGTGATTTATATTTTATAGAATGCAGCGGGAGCAGTGGGACACACAACACCAGCGGGTGATCCAGTTTCTCAATCCACCAAAAATGTAAGAAAAAACTGTTTTGGGTGCACTGATTCTTTAAAATGGAAAACCCATTGAAAAATGAAGATATTTGAAATATATATTTTCAGCAAGGATATTATTTTCATTCTACGGAGGAATTAAAAACCTGACAAAGTTAAGCCCGTACCCTTTTTCCCCATTATCCATGTACAACAGTGCACAGAAGGCATTTAATGAGAATTAGAACTGTAGTTGTTTCTGAATTCTCTTGAAATAACCTAAGGGTAACCATTTTAGATTTATATGTGGTATATAGATAAATACTATATGTATGTTAATTTTCACCAATAAAAGGATTGAAATCCTTTTACATTTTTTATTTTCAAATAGGCATAGGATTCACGCTCTTAGCTCGTATCGATAACTATTGATCAACTTGAGCTTCAGTGGCCAACGCCATCTCTGGTTGACCTTTGATGTCAAGTTTAATAAATATTTTATATGACTGCATAATTCCTATATATACAAACTATATTCATGAAGTAAACTGCCACATGCAATAAGTCATCTGCCCGTGAAGGCTGCAGATGAAAAATGGCATACAGCCCTCCCACTGCGATCTATGTGTATTTCACAAAATCAATGCAATCTGCTCCTCAGTCCATACTGCAGAAGCATTAATCATTACTCTTAGCAGCCAGACCAATAAGATTCCTCTTCCTTGTAAAAAAACCACATGAAATACTACTTTAAACCTGGACAGACAGGACCAATAGGAAGAATACTGAAATTCCCCAGAAAAATTAGAAAGAAAATAGACCTACAAACAAATGTAAAATAAATGTTATAAAATTCAAAGAAAGATTTTAGTAGGTAGAAAAACCCTAACTGGATGATATTTAATTTGCAAATCTGCTGGGCATGTTAACAATTGTTATGGGGTTTTTTAATAGGTTCTCCCTCTTTTGCATTGTTAATGCATTTCAGCAGTAACACTGGCAGAGCCGCTAAGAAAAAGAAGCATTGTAAAATTGCACTGAAACAATTGTCAACCCAGCGCCATTTTAAAACAGCAACCTGGGGAGATAGATAGCTAAGCACTTGTATGGTATTTCGTTCAATGTAAACTTGTATACACACCAATCATCCAGTCCAATACAGGGGAAAATCTGAATGTATTCACATGGAGATTAATGAGAACACAGGGTAACTTCATCTCAAATCATTCTATAGTAAATCGACCGAGAATCACTTCACACTCTAGAAGTTGGGCCCACATTATCCCGCACATACCCTTAGTAGTTTTTAGTATACAGAATTATGCCTACATCGTCCCACACACATATCTCCCAACTTTATAATTTGGATGGACTGTCATTTGGAACCAAAGCCCTCTGTCCCTCTTTCCTCCTCGGTTGTCCAATGTACAGATATCTATGAAAAGGTACTAAGGTAAATTATGCCTCCATCGTCCCACACGTATATCATTTGGAGGGACTGTCCCTCATTTGTAGCCAAAGCCTTCTGTGCCTCTTTCCTCCCCCATATTTCCATTTTTTTGGTCCAATGTAGGGATATCTATGAAAAGGTAACTACTAAAGTAAATTATGCCTCCATCGTCCCACATGTATATCATTTGCAGGGACTATCCCTCATTTGTAACCAAAGCCTTCTGTGCCTCTTTCCTCCCCCATATTTCCATTTTTTGGTCCAATGTAGGGATATCTATGAAAAGGTAAATACTAAAGTAAATTAGGCCTACATTGTCCCACACACATACCTCCCAACTGTCTATCATTTGGAGGGACTGTTCCTCATTTGGAACCAAAGCCCTCTGTTCCTCTTTCCTTCTCTGTTGTCCCTCTTTTGCAAGTTGTCCCAATGCACAGATATCTATGAAAAGGTAAACTACTAAAAGTGTTATTCTGCACTAAAGGTTTTATCTTATCTCCTAATCATCATGTTTCCTATTTCAAAAAGCCAGTATTAAAGGAGAACTATGAGGTGAGTGAAAATCACTCATCCTCATAGTTCGAGCCGACGTGCGACTATAAAAGTGTCACATATCGGCTGAATAGATCGGGAAGTGAGCGAACGCATACCGTCGCTTGCTCACTTCTTGGTCATATCGCCGCCGGTATTCCCCCCTCCCCGCTCCGATCCTCCAGCACTGACTGAAGGAACAGACGGGGAGGGGGTGGGCACAGCTTGCTCTGCCTCTAGATAGGTAGAGCCAGCTGTCACTCACGCAGCTGGGTGGATCTCAACAGCATTGTCGGGATCCATTCCGGCTGCGGTGGTCTCAGTATACCACGAGTATGCTCGCGATATACTGAGCTTTGGGTCACGGGAGGACGCTAGTATATGTCCTCTCGTGACCCTTAAGAGAACTATGGAAAAAAACACTTACCCCATAGTTCTCTTTTAAGGAAAAGTAATGGTGGAAAAAAAGAAGCATTTCTGGGTTTAACCAATTATTTTTGGCATATAAATTAACGGTCCACATAACTGGGGTCATGGCGGGGTGAAGCAGACAAAATCTGGAGCAGTCATCCATGGCAACCAATCAGCTTCTACCTTTTATTTTCAAAGCTTAAATGAACAAACTGAAGAGAGAAGCTGATTGGTTACTATGGGCAACTGCTCCAGATTCTGTCTGCTCCAGTTTTGATAAATTACCCTCAATGTGCTGGAAGATGTCCCTCTTTCTCATCTCAATTAGTTGGGAGGTATACTCCTAGTCATTTTCTGTACATGGAAGTAAATTAGGCTTACATCTTCCCAACATCCTGTTAGTAGTTGTCCATATACAGATGTAAAATTAGAACAGCATTGTATAGGTAAGTAAATTATGCTACATCAACCCACACATGCTGCTAGTTGTTGTCAGTGTTTTGATGGCATTTGTTCACTTCAGTTGGTTTTTGCATTCCCATACATGCAAAACGTGCTTGAGATATGCCAAATGCAGGTAAGAAAGGGGGGCAGACTGGGGGGGGGGGCAGAGCAGGGCTAAGCACAGCACTTACAGTGCACCGTGCTGAATGGTAGGTGTTGCCAAACTGCACAACAGTGGGAGGGGTATGGTACAACTAAGCCTACTCTGCTCTGGGTAAAGAGTAATGATGAGGTTGGGCTTGGTGCAAACCAAAGCCAATTTATCAAAACTCTGACCTCCACCCCCTCCTTCCAACCCAATCGGTTTTGGGGAGGCGCATTCCCTGACCCGCAGCTATATGTTACAAAGGCGTAGGGGTACCAAGAATGGCATGTTTTTGACTGACAGGTGATCTAAAAAATCAGCATCTTCCATCCTGCTGCACATGTCCGCCTGCATCCTAACAACCAAGGACACTAGGCATCCATTTGCTAACACAGCACAAAGTGCATCCAGTATTAAATCAATTATGGAAAGTAGAATTTTACTATGAGATCTGTGACAATCCTAAATTGTCACACAAAAGCATCAAGCTTTACCACCATCAGGGCTCAATCACACCACTACAGTTGAGCTGCATTGATGTGCATAGAACAACGTAGGCTCAATGCAAGGCTACATAGAAAACAATTGTTTTCTGGGTGCCCTGTTCACACTACAACACTGCCTTGAGGTGGGTTGCAGTGCGTTTTATAAAAATGCAGACTTGATACATTTTTTGCAACACATCACACCTCACCTCATGGCACCGCTAGTTAAATAAATAAATTAAATATCAGTTTATTACATTTCAATAAAGTCAAAACAAAAGGTAAACAGTGCCTTGTGTTGTAGCAACTCAATAAAATGCCCCTCACCGGCACTATACAATCAGCCCACGTTTTAGGCTCAGTTTTGACATGCAGTCTGGTGTGAACGAACGTACAATAAAAAGAGAAAGTTTAGTTGTAAAAGTATGTTAATATATATATATATATATTTATTATATTACCAAAAGTATTGGGACACCCCTCCAAATCATTGGATTCAAGTGTTCCAATCACCTCCATGGCCTACAGGTGTATAAAACCAAGCCCCTAGGCATGCAGATGCTTCTACAAACACTTGTGAAAGAATGGGTCGCTCTCAGGGGCTCAGTGAATTTAAACGTGGCACCATGATAGGTTGCCAAGTGCAATGCAAAGCGTCAGATGCAGTGGTGTAAAGCACGCCGCCACTGGACTTTAGAGAAGTGGAGACGTGTTCTCTGGAGTGACGAATCACGCTTCTCTGTCTGGCAATCCGATGGATGTGTCTGGGTTTGGCGGTTGCCAGGAGAACGGTGCTTGCCTGACTGCATTGTGCCAAGTGTAAAGTTTGGTGTAGCGGGGATTATGGTGTGGGCTGGTTTTTCAGGGCTTGGGTTTGGCCCCCTAGTTCCAGTGAAGGGAACTCTTAAGGCATCAGCATACCTAAACAATTTGGACAATTTCATGCTCCCAACTTTGTGGGAACAGTTTGGGGATGGCCCCTTCCTGTTCCAACATGACTGCGCACCAGTGCACAAAACAAGTACCATAAAGACATGGATGAGCGAGTTTGGGGTGGAGGAACATGACTGTCCTGCACAGAGTCCTGACCTCAACCCGATAGAACACCTTTGGAATGAATTAGAGCGGAAACTGTGAGCCCGGCCTTCTCGTGCAACATCAGTATCTGACCTCACAAATGCGCTTCTGGAAGAATGGTCAAACATTCCCATAGACACACTCCTAAACCTTGTGGATGCCTTCCCAGAAGAGTTGAAGCTGTTATAGCTGCAAAGGGTGGGCCTAACTCAATATTGAACCCTACGGACTAAGACCGGGATGCCATTCAAGTTCATGAGCTTGTAAAGGCAAGCGTCCCAATACTTTTGGCAATATAATGTATACTTGTACAGCTGACCATACACTAGTAGACTTCCGAACAAACTTTTGTAAGAAAGCTTTTTAGTTTGACTTTCTATTCTATTAGATTTTGACCGTAACGATGACAAAACTCAAAGGACCAGGATGGCAATTTTTCCTCAAACACACACAATTTTAACAGTGAATGTGGTTTTCATTCTGCAAACTCCATTCATTCCAAAATGAAATGTTAAAATAAAACAAAATTTTATTCAACATTCATCAAGTGTCTGATGGCATTATCAGGTGGTCAAAAAAAAAAGAAGTGATTTCACACCGAAAATCAAGTATATGGCCAGCTTAGGGTGAATCTACATTGTAAACAAATGGCAAACTTCCAGCCAGAGGCAGACACTGTGACCTGTTCTCCAGGTCAATGTAAACTCCTCAGAGCACCGAACACCTATTTGTTTTAGCCAGACATTCCAGATACAGCACGCCAAGCAAAACATTGGAATATATCACAAAGTGGTGTAAGCAGGCAGATGATCTGTCTTAAGCCAATATCTTATTTTCTCTGTCTCTTCATACAACATATATCCATTTGCCTCTCAGCTTAGGAAAATAATATAGTAATGTATAACTAGTGGTACATTGGGAGGAAAATGTATCAAAACTGAAGCAGACAGAATTTGGAGCATTTGCGACTGGCAACCAATCAGCTTCTCTCTTTCCTTTCAAAGCTTAAAGTGATGCTAAACTCATGAGTTAAATCTTAGAAATTAATTAAAGTACCTGAACTATTAACACAAATGTATCTTATTTGTGTATCACTCAGCTGTAGAGCCTCAAATCATCTCTGAATTCATGCTGGCACGGTCCTTCCGTCTGGCTGTTTACATACAAGCGATGGCTGTTTACATACAAGCGTTCAGACGTCTGTAGAGACGCCCGATCACTTGTAATATGCGTGCGTTTGTGCGGGGGCCCCCCCCCCCACTACCCCATAGGAGATTCAAATGTTCAATACCCGTATCTTTACATTCAGGTGATTCTAGGGAAGCTTTTTAATTGGTTTTAAATGTCTTGTTATAGGTGTCTTTATATATATATTAGTATCATTAAACTTTGTTATATTATATTACGCATTGTGATCCATTTATCAGACCATCTCCACTTTTAGGGATTTCTTGTTTAAAGGGGATTGTATTTTTTTTTTTAGCAATGGTTGAAAGGTAATTTTAAAAAACGTACGATCTGCCTATCTTGGACAGGCAGATCGTACTTTCGATGATCACAAGCCCGCCCTGCTGAGGAGCAGGCTTCCGATGACCACAATGCTGAACGGGCAGTGTGCGCTTGCGCACACCGGCCCGTGCGGCATTTATCTTACGTGCCACACACCCGTGACAATCGTACGATTCTCGGCGGGTTTTCGAACATGTTCCTAAGATAAAAGTCGTGCGACCTTACAGTAGCAGAAGTCGCACGCCTTCCACACACCTTGCGATAATCGTACGATAGCGGGATATTCCGCAATTATCGTGCGATTATCGCAAGGTGTGTGGGCACCTTTAGAGGTGAGGGATGTGCCAGCACAGAGCACTGGAGTGTGAGTGCAGTAAGCACATATTCACTGGGAGAGAATGGTATTTAAATATGGAGAGAATGGTATTTTAACTGAAGTTGAAAATAATAACAAATGGTGGCAGAGGACTATAAAAGGGTGAGAAACTTCAACTGGACTTTAAATGAAAACCACAAAAATGCTTATACAAGCCCTTGCATGTCTATATTTTACAGTATGTGTATGCAGAACTTGTGTTACATCTATAGGGAAGTTAATGTACAAGTAGATACTTAGGCCTAGATCCACATTTTTGCATTGCATTAAAATATGTGTTTTACCCCACATTACCTCAACACACTAACTCATGAATCGAGGTGCAATTCATTTTGAAAGGTACCCCAACACACATTCCCAATGCAGCACAATACATACTGTATATATGTGAAGGTGCAGGTATGTAGTTATATTTAAAGGCCATTCCTGTTACATAAACTAAAGTGCAACGCCTATCAAGACATGACATAACTACAAAGGTGTGAATCTGGCCCAATAGTTTCCTATTATATATATATACATGAACTGTCTTACCTGACAAATGATTCGTATTCTGTCCCTTTATTAATAAGATTTGCATGGCCCTGCCAGAGAGCACTGCCAACTTGAAGACCCTGGGCCCTCGCCTCCTAAGGCCACCATAGCAGCTACATGAGCTGCTATGACAGAAACCCTCCTGCTGAAAGTGGTTCTAATCCTTCCCCATTACAGTAAGAAAGGTGTATTTACTGCTGTGTGAAAGACATTTCTTGGTAAACACCCCCATCAGGACTGTAAGTGAGGGGGAAATGTCCCCAAAGGATACACAGGTAGCAATAAAATCCTGACAAAGGAAAAAAAATGTTTGGGCTAAAGTTCCACTTTCTAAGAAAAATTGAGTCTACCCGATTGGTTAGAACAAAGCAGTACTTTTCTTTACCTCCAGTTTATCACATCTAGTGTGCAACAAATAAGTAATGAAATGTTCTGCATTGCCATCTGTTTACTGTAGGTGGTTTTGCTTTTTATAGCTGAGAGTCCTAGATATTTTATCTGTACATCATCCAGGTGTGCAGTATGGGGTTTATATTAAGTGACTTTATAAATGATTTTCTCCTCTCATGATCATGAGAAACCTGTTTGAGTAATGTTAGTAAGTATGGATTGCAGTAGATGTTAGCTGTACATACACTTTCTGGTACCTTGAGACCCAGGAAATAGGAACTACAGCCATTGGGTTCTGGAGATTTGTAGTCTGGTCTGGGAAGTGGAGCTTTACCTACAGATAAGAAATAATTGTAAATCATGTTAAAAGAAAACATATTTAAAATGTTTTCCAAAACATCCCCACAACCCGTGGTTCAAAACCTGTACATTACAATGGATTCAATAATAAATCTCTATATCACTGGAGTCATGTACCGGGAGTATATTCCAGATACTGGAAGTCTGCTTTCAAGGGACATGTATGAAAAGTGTGCTGCCACCATACACGTCAGTGGGAATGCAAAAGCGGCTATAGGGCTTATGTAGCTGGCCAGTCTGGTCCAATGCAGACGTTTGACAAGAAAAGACTGCTTTTGACCTGCAAATCAAACAATTTTTTTTCCATTTGAATGCATTGAACGAACAAATTGATTAAATTTTAAGGTCAAATGCACCTCAATAGCACATGCTGACCAAAGCAGAACAAATGCAGCCAAAGCAGAACAAATGAGGCCAAAAGGACATCATCGGAGTCGGTTGCCTGGACAGGGACAACGCTGGACTCGTTGGGTGGGTGAGTATGTGAATTGTACATAACACTAGCCAAAAGGTATGATGGAAATAATACACATGTGGGGGTGGGGAATAGAATGAAGTTCCTTTTTAAATGCACTCTTTATACACCTGAAAGCACATTGCATTTGCTTCTCTACAGAAGTCGTTAATCTATGTGCTACATATGCTACAGTCAAACCTAAATAAATCCTATATATCCTTCTGTGTGGATTAAGCCAATTATGTAGTTGTGCTGTAGATATATTATACAGGTATATTCAAATATGTGCATTTATGTGTTTTTGGTTTTATCAATTTATTAGCATTTATATGTTTCTGGTTTTATCAATATGCTGCATTTATTTACAGGTTCACGCCATTTTCCGGACCAGATCTGGAACACAGTGCATTGCGTTTTGCCGCATTCCGGAGCTGTTTTTTTTTTTTAGCTTAAAATGGGCTTTTTAGGTGCATTCCAGTGCGTTTGTATGCATTTTTATGTGTTTCCATGCGTTCCAGACCAGACAAAATGAGACTTGCAGTATTTGTCTAGTCTGGCCTGGAACGGACTGCGCTGGTTTGAACAGGGGCCAGAAATAGCATAGGCATACATTTGGATGCATCTTGGGTCTGGCAACAATCTGGTCTGGTCTGGACATGATCTGGATGTGGAGTGAATGGGCCCTTAAACATCAACAAACATGTTGTATTGAGCAAGCCATTTTCTAATCATGTTAATCAGTTGTATTGCAACTTGTCTTGCAGCGTGGACTACAGCCAATAGGCCACTTAAAGTCATGTCTTGTAGTACCTGATTAAACACTCATTACATGTGTTGTATTAAGGCTGCATGTGTGTTTAGAAAGGGCTGTTAATGCTCCATAAAGGTGCCCATACACCTGGATGGAATCGTACGATTTTCGTATGCGATCGACTTTTCGGCCGATAATCGTATGTGTGCATTTCAGTGTCCGACCGACAGTACTGTACAATCGTACGACTTTTGACGGTCAAGCATGTTTGAAAACTTTGCTAGATCGTACGATTTTTGCAAGGTTGCTGGCGTTTCTGTCCGTCAAAAGTCGTACGATCTACACTGCGCTTGTGCTAACGAAAATACGGCAAATCAATTACCGCAATTCGTCCAGGTGCTTTTCCTTCATTACGGCTAAACTAATCTTGCGATAAAGGGGCTGCCGTACGAAAATCGTACGACTATTGGATCATCGGACGAAAAGTTTCGTCCGATAATCGTAAGCACCTTAACACAGCCAAAAACCGACATGACCCATTTTTTTTTCAATGTTGCTCATTACTTTTAGTGTGTGGCATGCTATTGTAGCTTACATATAAAAAGTAATTTTTAGTTGTAAGAAACAATAAAACATCTGTAGGTTGTGGGAAGAATAAACACTTTTAAAGAAATCCTTATTTCACCATAACCATGAGGGTCACATTATAACAAGTTAGAAATGTAAACACGTGTGTGTGTGTGTGTGTGTTAAATTAAAAAAAAGAAAACTTTCCTAGGAATTAAAAGACACCATATAAACTTACCATATCGGCACTTGTATTGGCACACACCATTTCTTCCACCGAGTAGTTCCAGAAAAGAGTCAAAATAACCATTGACCGCTTCAAATCCACCCCGAACGGCTCCAATCCCCCAGTCAGGAGAGGCATCTTCAGGGGGTATCTGAGTGGCTGCATTATTCATTTCTTCTGTGCTCACAGCTATGCCTAGTGCTATAGAAAGCACTGCAATTCTCAGAAGCACCTTCATGTCTGTTTTGAGCCCCCAGCTATACAAGCAGCTGTTCTCTGTGCTTTGCACCTAAAGTCTGTGCATTGCCTCAGAGTGGACTTTATACACTGGAGTGGTAATGGAGGTGAGGTCACAGTAATAATAAAAATAAAGAGAACACACAGTTCAAAGGTTGGCCTTAGTGGAAGACAGACCAAAAGCTGATTAGTCAGCCTGTGAACTGGTGATATTTCAAAAGTTACCCAGCAAGTCTACCCTCTTGGATATGTCCCTAAAATTTCCAGAGACAAGTCACTTTCAAAATGCACCAGGGCTGCACAGGCCAATAGTGTGATATAAAATGAGATATAGATGGATGAGATTTAAGGATTCATGGGCAAAATGTAATCATAAAAATTTTGTGGCAATTAACTATACGTTTTTACATGATTATGTATGTCAAATAAGCGTGACCAGGTTCTGAATAAAAGGTACCACACCCCTAATGTGTATTAAGACAAAAAATAAGGAGAAGAGGTGGGGCTTTTTAGGTACCAACTGACAAAGACCAAAAATTACCACCTGATAAAACAAAAGAGTATTTTGATAAAATACTCTTGTTTTATCAGGTGGTAATTTTTGGTCTTTGTCAGTTGGTACCTAAAAAGCCCCACCTCTTCACTACCACTGATCTAGATGAGGGTAACAGATTTAAGAGATTATGCCGTAGAGAGGCGTTCTGGATTTATTCCTTAAATAGTTTATTTCCAACAGGATTAAATAAAGGGTTGGAATTGGCTTCTGCCATCTAGTCCAATTTTACAACCCAGTTACGTGTATTAATTATTACTGTTATATATACGGTATATTTCTTTCCTGCCTTCCACCTTTAATCCTATTATTTATATTTATTTATATCCTATAGTTTATCAACCCATTATTGATTTTTATCATTGTATTTATTATAATTATAATATCATGTTCTTTTATTTAATTATGAGTAGCTGGTGAGCTTTTTAATGTTCCGCGATTCATTATTACAAGGTCTATTATATCTTATTGTACGGATCATGCACACTGGTGTCAGTGCTAGTCTCTCTTTTTTCCTGAATGAATGTGTTAGTTTGCTACAAGGTTTATTATAGAATCTATATTTACATTTATTTATTATTTGTAATACCATCATGTGGTGATATTTTTATGTGTTGCCATCCCAATTAAATCTTTGAATTCCAAACTATTGTTTTGATTTAACATGTTGCACAAGATGTTTGGTTATATTATGAATTTAGTCGGTTTATCTGGAGTGTATACGATATATACGATATATACATTGTTATTTTATTACATTTTGCCAATCCTCTTTGGTCCATTTCGAATTTATGCCAAAGGCTGTTTGACGATAGTTTCTTTTCACCCCGGCTTTTACAGCTGGATAAAACAAAAACTGTGTGTCTTCATTTCAGGCTGCAAAGCAACAAACTGATTCTTTTATATACCCACTGTACTCCTCTTTCCTTTACTGTCCTGCAGTTCTGTTTAGTGCCAAAAGTTCAAGGAAATACTCTGGTTTTCTGGGTATGGAGAAGCACATGATTAATTCCAGGAGACGATCTGCTGGAATAAATTGGTGCTGTCACAGGGTGGCAATAGCCCTGTGTAAAGGTGGCCATACACTTTACAACCATCGCAAAACCTTAGTCTTGCGATGGTTGTAAAGTAATTTAAAAAAACGTACGATCTGCCCATCTTGGACAGGCAGATCGTACTCTCGATCATCGCAAGCCTGCCCCCCTGAGGGGCGGGCTTCCGATGGCCGCAATGCTGAACGTGCAGTGTGCGCGTGCGCACACCGGCCCGTTCGGCATTTGTCTCCCGAGCACCGTTCAAACCAGCCGAAAATCGTACGATTTTCGGCTGGTTTTCTAGCGTGCTTCTTAGACAAAAGACGTGCGACCGTACAGTAGAAACGGTCGCACGTCTTCGTTCACACTGCTCGATTCTCGTACGATCGCGGGATTTCCCGTGATTCTCGTATGAGAATCGAACAGTGTATGGGCACATTAAGTCATGACTCTGGCGACTTGTAACTTACACAGAACTATCCTAATGCTCTCAGCAGTGGAACAGGACCATGGGGAGAAAGAAGTATATGCTATCGGAAGAGTTATGCAATAAATTGAACCTGTTACTTTGCCCTGCATGCACTTTATTTGATTATCTTCAGACCCTTATATACTTAAAATAGAATAGATAGATACGTTACCATAAACAACAAAAATTTGCAGAGGGAACTCTTTTTCTAGTATTATAGGTCCATTATTAGTTAACCCTCCATCCACAATGTAAGGCTGGGAACTGAACCAGAAAGCAGCCAGACAGCAAAATCAACAAGTTCATTTCTAGAACAAGATGCAATATTTTTCCATATTGCAGACCAGTACACAACTGCCAACTGTCTAAAGGCACAGGTCCAAGAAAAATATGGGTGGGAAAGTCCTTACCAGGTTAGTTGGACAGGTAGATGGTTATCCAGACCTGCTAAAATTACAGATGCTATACAGAAGGCATTAGTGTACATAACATATCTACTGATGACATATAGGCTAAAGATTATAATATCTGGTGTGATACAAATGATTTTTCAATATGGAGCCATTGATTGATATAAAAAAATAGGGCTGCAGCCAACTAATCGGTAGTCTTTAATAATGAGAATAGTTGTCAGCTATTCTCATCGGTTAGTTGGTTGTATCCCTTAGCTCTCTGCTCCACGCTGTGAGGAGGGCTCAGCAAGCAGTGGGTGGGTGCAATAGCCAGCCTGCTATTGCACCAGCCCACTACCTGCTGTATTTACATTCAGCGGCCATCTGTGGAATCTTGCCACTGGCAGCGGTCATTCCCTGGCTGAAGCTATTCAAACACCATGTGCTTACAATACAATTATAATATATATATATATATATGGAGGGGG
>NW_017308018.1:138787-149009 GCF_000935625.1 Nanorana parkeri
GTGTAGGGGGAGGGGGAGGGGGGGTGCAAAAGTCACCTTCGCTTTCACCCTGACAAATTCTGTTGTGAGAGGTGCGTTGCAGTGCCATTCATGTCAATGGCACGGCACCCACCCACAGTGTGATCGCCCACACTGGAACACACAGTACTGTAATGCCATGCGTTTCAGTACAGTGCTATTGCAATAATTTGTGCATGCAGTTTTATTCTGAAGTAAACTTTGTTTGGAACACTGCATTTGTGTATTTTATTTTAAATCAACGATGGTATTTAAAAAAAATTCTGATTAATCCAAAAAATTATCAGCCAACTAATCTATTATGAAAATAATCAGTAGTTGCAGCCCTATATTAAGATATACTTAAAAACCCCACTCTCAAATCACACAGAGCAAATAAGGGCAGAGTACAATATGTTGCCATGATTCTATATAAAGATCACTATGATATTTCATTCTGAGAACTGACTCAGAGGACAAAGGTCTATAGAAAGAGATAGTGGAATGTATTGATTACTACAGCGTCTTGGAGCCGAGATTACCACATCTTCGTTCTATCTGCTAATCAGGCTTATTTTTGCCCTTTATTGCACTATTTGTTGGAATAAAGGTTATTGGGCCTAATTTGTGGAGCGGTGTTAGCACATAATGGAATGCAAGTTTATCCAGTAGCAGCCCATTGCTGCTTGGAGAATCCAGAGCCATTGTCCCATTTGCCAAATTCATACATGTGAAATTTGCAAGCCTTGCTATTCCCCGTTTTGCTCTCAGGTCCATGCAAAACCATCTCATGTCTTCCATTTGGCACAACACACATCCCAGAGTAGCACGGAAGACTATGTTTTGCCGCTGCCAAGATGGCCTAGTTAAAATACGATAAGGCCACACACATTTCACCCTTCATGTACAGGTTGAACCCCCTCTCTGGACCCTTTTGGAGATCCCATATTCCCACCTGTGTTCCTTTTCCTCTATTCCCCTTACTACTCTTCTAGGGAATCCCATGTTCCAACCAGCATTTGACAGCCCATCGGCTTTCACCTGGTGGCACACCCATATTTATACCACTCTATAGTTTTCTACATGACTCAAAACTACTCCTTAGGGACGCCCTAGTAGCCAAGTCTCAACCACCCTCTTGGGAAATATTCTAGTATATTCAAATAAGATATTGGATTCACTCCCTGCTTTCGGGGCAAACCATCCCTAATCCTCTTACCTTCTTTGAACGCATTTGCCTTAAAACTACCCAATCCCCAAACCTTCTCACAATTGTACTCCCAGCGTAACTCCTTGCCTTCTGCTACCATTCATAGATATGTTACAAACTGGTGTGGTGAAGATCACAATGCCGAGGAGTGGTTGTCTATGTGGGATGCGGCTTCCAGGTGCTCTGGTAATATCTTGATCTAAGAAACAGCCTATAAAAAAAAAGGTACTATCAAGATGGTACCTAGTTCCCTCCCGACTCCGCCACCTTCAACCCACCTACCTGCTTTTGAGGGTGTCCTGCTGTGGGTGATGTCATGCACATTTGGTGGACATGCCCTTTTGTGGCCCGTTTTTGGTCTAAAATTGATAAGGACCTTTATACCATCTTCTATGTTTCAATACCAAAAAATCCTTGGCAGGCTTTGCTACACTCCAAAATCACACAACTTATCGACCCAAATGGCAATTGGCAAACTATATATTCTTAGCAGCCAGACTATAGACCATTCATGGGGGGGGGGACAGGCCATTCCTTACACTGAATTCCACCAACGTATGCAAGGATTTTTTGTAAATGATCACCTCTCTAGTATTCTCACTGATGCTGGCAGGAAATTCTGTAAAATATGGGACCCATGGTCCTCTGTTTTTCTATCAACCCTCGACCCTGTGGCGCTTAGCCTTATCCAGTAATCAATACATTGAAGCACCGTTTTCTCTCCCCCTTTCCGACTTCCACTACGCTTTGCTGTTTAAGCTCCTCGTCTCTTTTTCCCCCTCTACTTAAGCAAATATGGTTTTGTCGCCCCTGTAGTCCTATTTTACCAGTTCTATAGTAAACCGTATATATCTCCCTCCCCTTTGACCCTTTCCCCCATGTCTCCACATGATGTTATTTGCCGCCTACCACCTAGGCGACACACTGTTTTATTATTTGTTACTAATTGTGTATTTTATACCTTGAAAATGTAATAAAACATATTGAAATGGAAATTTGCAAGCCTTAATTTCTGTAACACTACAAGTGTTGTGGTACACACACACACACAGTAATTCTAACAGGTCATAAAAGTTGTGCTAGTTTAATAAATGGTACTGTAAAGAACACACGAGACACACATTTCGATTTTTTCATAGAAATGTAATTAGGGGCAGGATGCAGTTCATGTCAAAACAAAGATCGCCATCTGAACAGAGACACTTTCAAACTGTTCTTACAACATTGTCTAAATGCAGAACACTTCACATCCCGAATCCCTCAAAGACAAATACAAAAAGGGTCATCTAAAAAGGGTTATAAATAGGTCATTTGTTGCCACAAAAATAGATTTTGAAATACAAAAAAATGTTTTCACAGAATTTTAGGAACATAACTGTACCTGTCCAACGGGATTGATGTAGATTGTGGAGCACAATGTGATAAAAAGGACAACTTCTTAAAGGGCACATTTGGAAGAATCAAGCGTACAAAAATATACAATTTTCTTTTTGTAGGACTCTTACAACCATTCCATGGCCATATACAAGGGGAGCTAAGGCACAGAGTGGAAAACAAAAGCTGGTAGCTAAAGCGGTTTAGAGGACACTTAGCAGGATGCAGGTAAACAAATGTTTACTTTTTTTCTTCTTTATTCTTAAAGAATTCCAGGATTAAAAAAAAGTGATGGTGGCAGTTTTATGGTGCGCTTTGCACTTACCACTGTGCCCCTGAATCAGAGATTTTCAGGTTCTTGCGTGCTTTTGCCATTTGTGTATGGCTTTGTAGGCAGCCTGTTGTCAGGAAAACCCCAACTAATTATGGCTAACTGCATGGCAGCTCACAGGGGACAAATGGATGCAAGGACCTGAACGTCATAGCTGAAGATTTCTGGATTGGGAGCACAGAAGTAACCAACTACCCCGTAGATAAAAGATAACTAGCTCTTCATTTTGACTCCAAGTAAAATGTTCTGGTGAAGAACAGACACTACAATATGATAATCTTTAGGCCCTTCTGTACTCCTCCCGGATTTAGTTTCACTTTGTTACTGGGGCCTCATTTTCCTAAACGTATGGCTAAGTCCTAACCATTGCCATTCCACTAAGAAACCAGTAAGGATTCCCACACAAGATAGTGAAGGGACAGTTCATTAAAAAGGGAAAACCAGGCTCTTATACCAATGTGAAATGTAATCAGAGGGGCACAGAAGAGGCTTTCTAGCCAACAGTGCAATCACAAGCAGATAATTAAGTTTTTAACATTAGATTTAACAAAAGGCAGTGGAATTTATTTTCTATATATAGTGCAGGGTATTGCAACATGTTATATTTTAAAGAACTTTGGGGAAATAAAACATTAACCCTTGCAGTGGGGCAATCCCCAAACTGCATAGATTAAGTGCTCATTTCGTCTAGGGAGCTAAAATAACTGCATTAGACTCACCAAAAACAAGATCCTGGCTAGCTAATAGATTGGTCCCTTCAGCCCGTCTCCTCCTCTGCTCCAGCTATGGTATGTCTCTCGGTGTCCTCACATCCTATGCACTGTATAGACTGATGACTCGCAGGATCTTAAACCACTTGAGGCTTCAAAGTCTAGCAGCCAGCCGGGATTGTGATTCGGGTGAGTATAACTTATTTTAGCTCCCTAGACAAAATGAGCACTTAACCCTTAGAGTGCAGGGGGGTAGACCCACTGCAAGGGTTACACTTTTATTTGCTCAGAGTTCTTCACAAACTGAAAAAAGTTGGGAAGTCCCTGTAGTGTTCCACCATAATAGCAGCCATCCTGCTCCAGGTTTGCTGTTCTTGGGGCAGTTTTATTACTATAAAAGACAAAATGGCACACCATTCCGCTTGATTTGACACAAACTGCATGGCAGTGTAATTTAATGCACCAATTATGTTGCTGGCTTTTGAACTTCTATGGCACATATTTTTGGCTAAAAACTGGAAGAGTCTTAAATAGATGCTAAAATATTGCACACAGTTAGAGATGAGTAAATCAATCTGCCCAGTTCCAGATCAGCAGGGTATCGAAACGATATATGGCCTTAGTTAATTTGCCTTTTTCTAGAATGGCTTCTTAAGCAGAATCTTATAAATTATATATTGTAAGAGACATAGTTCCCACCCCCTCCCCCACCCCCACCGTATTATCTCCGGTTAGGTGACCAGGTAAGGTAGATAACCATGTAGGTTCTAAAAGGAGTATGAAAGGGCTTCGTGCCAAGTAACATCAAGTTGGTATTTAGAGAGGAGGAGTTACCCTCTTGAAGCACTAATCTGGCGCTGAAATCTTTCATATGTATATCAACATGAAAGAGGACCACACATATGCTGATCTACACCTAAAGAAGTTCCAGCGCTTTCAGCTGGTGTGCCAGCCTTCTGCCCTTTATGCTCTGCTAACATCTATGACACGCGGGGGCACGTATGATGCTGCATGCAACCTAACCCAAGTCCACACACATCTTTCAGTGTGATATAACTGTGGTAAGCAGTCAAATAAATGACTACCCTACCACAGCGCACCTTGCAGCACCTTTGTGATATCGCATGGCATAGGTGTGAACAGGGCTAACAGGAGGGGTGTATATATTTTTTTTTTAAACGTAAAATAGGAAAAATGCTGGTGGAACTGTGGCAGACCACAGGGGCAGTTTGTGGATTGACTGTAGAGCTCATCTCTATACATCACAACGCTGGGCTTAGGTGAATGCTGCTGTGCATCCTCTGGAGGTTGTGCACTGCTGCTTAATGGCTGTAGCTTTAACCTTACACCAAATGTGCCATGTTGTCGTCTTTACAAATTTATAGAAAATGCTAATACAGATGTTGACATCAAAAAAGTTCTGTAGGGACTGGGAGGTAGTTTTGGGACAGTTGATCACCTTGATGAAATAGAGAATATCAAGCTATATGTGAGCTGAAGCTGTGCTCTGTACACACCTGAACCAAGCCCAGACTTACTAAGCCGCAGGGTCATGCTCTGCACAGGGTAAGATCAGATATGCTCTCCAAGTGTGTTTGTATTTTGAATAAAAGCCATGGCATTCTAAAATCATGCTACCAGGAGTACAAATTCAGTTTACTGCAACATTTGGCATGGAACTCAAAGTGGATCCCAGATGCTTTTTTGGATCTCCAGGTGGCAGTATTTAGAATAACTTATACTGAGGACTAAAAAATTATTGTGTATTAGACCAATGGCTAAACAGACACACAGCGATATTACCATGCCATACTAAGAAGCACAAATTATTCAAGCATTAGACCAAAAGCTAAGCTGACACATAGGGTTCCAAACAAATGGCACACACAAGGTATACTAACTTAACCCACACTGCGTAAGCACTGTGTTGGCATATGTCTGGCTTAGAGAAGGAACTGGGAGTCTGTCTTCATGGTAGTGTCAGAAAAGCATGATTCCAGATTACCACATTTTAAGCAATAAGAAAACAAAAGTGTTTTAAGCGGACACCTTACCCATCCTTAAGAAGAAAACAATCATAACTGGGCAGCATTTTATGGAAGAAGAGTTACTTTAAGCAGAGTCAAAAGCACAAATGGGTTTAATTTCTTATGCACTGAAAAATGGTTCTGTAATCACTGATCATCTTTTCCCAAACATTTTATATTCAAAACAAATCTGTGCTACAAAAGTAATACCCAATAGGCTCCTTGGCTCAAACTGGACACTGGAATCTTGCACATTGTATTTCTAAAAAAGGTCAGATCATTAAACTATGTGATTGTATAAATAAGTAAAAAAAAAAACTGTCACCAAAAAACCTAAACAGTGTTGTGCATTTTTTTTTTTTTAAAAAAGGTGTCAATCCTGACATTTTAGAAGGCAAAAAGCAACACACGAACCCTGCACCAAATATGTGGGCAATGAAATGCATACTACAAGGTGAAAGCGGTACCAAACTGTCAGATCTTCGTTTGGGGTCTCCAAAGCAAGAAAGGGTTAGGTCGAACCTTCACAAATCTACTTTGCATTAGGATCTTTGTAGGTTTGGCATATCCATTGGTTGCAATCAATGCGCACTTGTAACTCTGTGTAGATGTTCTCCTGTATTAGTAACTTAAGACAAATATTGAATCATGTCCTCCACAAGTGATTCTCCCCAGCGTTCTGGGACTACTGCATTATAGTTCATTGCTAGCAAACTGGGCAAAGCACAGTCTGGAAAGCTTTGTGGCTGAGATGTGTTTTCATGTAACGTAGGTGTTGATCATGCCAATTCAGATAAATTACACGGTCTTCGGAATTCTTGACCTCGCTCATGGATCCATTTATTGGATACTACAAAGAAAGAAAAAGTATTGGCTGTTATAACTATATTTTATTTAACAATAGAGTTTCACAGTATATCTCACTCAAAAGGTACCTATATAGTATTTATAGGCCTATCCTAATATTGATGATTTAATTATAATCATTCAATCCTGCCAAAATCAACAGGCTCCTTCAGATTTTAGTGGACACCTCTAGCTTATATAACGTTTCAGTGCTTGAACCATGTAGTGGCTGTGGTGGGAACAGCAATGTTCAGAGAAGCACAAATAAAAATTGTTGTGTACTTTATACGAGAACTGCAGGAGTTTTTGATGTATGGAATTTAAGTAGGTCGCTGAATTCTTCTTTTCAAGCTTTTCATACATCTGACTCTGCTTTATGTTGGATGTCATTGTGATATATTTATTTTAACATCTTTTCACAAAGACAGGTGGTCAATAATAGGATCACAACAACACCAGCCCTCTTTCTGTAAATTTTCCAGCTACCATCGACTTGCAAATTGTGGTGGTAAAACCACAGACAAAAAAAAAGGCTACATTTGAGAAAACTACTCAAATCTTCTTTATGCCTATATATTTGATGCAGATAGAGCAGCACATATCTGTGTTTGATTATGGTATGTAGGCTGCAATGCAGCAAGCCTGGACAACAAGGTGCTCATACTCACCCCATTTATTACCAACCAATACAGGACAGGCTGCATGCCTTGTACTATAATCCCCTTCTCCACTTTCAAAGAGATTATACCAGAACACCGCTGTTCCCTATACAAAAAAGAGTAAACAGATAAAGCTATAGAATTTTAGAACATTTCGTTAAGTATAGTTCTTAAAGGCCCACTAATAGTGATTCAACAATATTATACACATACAAACACAACTATATATCCTAACATCATGAAATATTAAAAAAAGGATCTTTAGAAAGAACAATCACCAAGCCACTGGTATTTAAAAAAAACTGGCAAAAAAAGGCATTACTTGCCTTTAGCAAGCAATAAATAATAATGAACAGTATTATTTGTAATACAATTGTTATTTCCTTTACTATTTTGTTAGGTGAATAACCAGGAAACAGAAATTACACGTTTTTGTCCCTCAAAGCACACAACTTTGACAAATATTAAAATCATATATTTGTTGCTACTGAAAAGAAAAAAATCAGTCCAGACTAAAAAAATATGGTTTCTAGTAGGGGCTCAAACCTTTTGCTATAATACATTAAAAACAGGGCTGGACAATTCTTGGTCACAACTACTGCTGGAAAAAAAACTCTGGTGATTAGCTTGGCAGTGGATGCACTGGTCTCTGTGGACAAATGTCTTTCAGTGCCCAACAATCTCTCCAAACACCACACTCACCCGCATTAATAAGATGGTGGTTGTATCTGCCCCTTCTCCCATTCCATTCCCTGTGTCTGCCCACACTCCAATCCCCAGGCATGCAGTGAGATGCCTGTAGGGGGGTTTGTGTGGGCACCGGCAGCAAATTAAAGCTCATTTTAGGGCACAAAGCAAATATAGCCCCAAAGCGCCCTTTCCCTCTGCAACAAGGTTTTTTTTTCTCCAGCTTACATTGCTTTACAGAAAGATATGGTTTTTCTAAAAAATAAAAATCTTACACAAGCCTGAAGGTGGGGTCTGCAGGCCACCCTATGTTGTTTTTCTAAGTGAAGCAGCACACCATGCTGTAATAAATATGCCTGTTGCCTACAGGGTGAGCTCTACCGTCAACATGCCAATGCTGACCTAGCAATCACGTATCGGCTTTTTTTGTGCCCTAACTGATACCAAGTAAAAAGGGTGAGCTCTGAGCAGGACAGAAGCAGCAATGAGCATTGATCTTACTAGTCACTGCCAGGGCACACCAGCATGCTGTTGGCTTACTTTCAGATCAACATGCTCTTGTTGCAGAGTTGAGGTGATGCTCCCTCCCCACTTCAAAAGTAAATGCGGCTTTAAGTCACTCTGGCTCCTGATGGTGCGGCAACGATTACACCAGTACTGGTGTCAAAAGTCAGAGTTCCTGTACAATTCCCATATATGTAATTTTGAAGGAAGGAGTGCGAGAGTACTGTATAGAGATGTATTAGATTCTAGTAATGTCCAGTGCATTGTCCTCTTATATCAAAGCAGCATGGTTGTGGTCTTTCAGATGCCACTGTACCAATCTGAGTGAGAAGTGAACATTAGACAGTTCTAAGCAGCTGCTCCTCTGTCACCAATCACAGCATCACCTTAACTTGGCAATAGCAAGGACATGAGCAGGCTGGTCTAAAAGTAAATGGTCAGCATGCTGGTGAGCGTGTCCCAACAGTGACAGAGGAGATCTTAGCTTATCACTTATCCTCTGTCCTGCTCAAAGCATCACCCTAATACAGTGTCAGCGGGGACAAGGAGTGGACAAGGAGTGGCCAAGTTGTTGAGAGCTATGTTGCAGGGGGGGGAAAAAAAGAGAGAGGAGCAACAAAAGCTGAGAGACTGTGGCATCAAATCTGGGATAAGTGGTGTGGGGCCCAAGTTAGGAGTCGGGCACTGACACTACTGACACTACTACTTCATTCGGCTGTGCTGATGTGATGCCATGACACAGAGAATGAAGAAACCAGTCCCCACTACAGGAAGAACAAAAGCACTGATGAGGCAAACTAAATGAAGCATTTCAAGAGAAGGAAAAATCGACTACAGTGCAATAGAAGGACATTCTGCATATGCATTGAAAAAGTGGCAGTGATGTCTCCTCACTGTCCTGCATCAAAATCATAGAATGCCTAGTATTCATTGAGAAAAACGCCAAGTTTCCTCTGAATGGCCACTATACTCTGTGGGGAAGCAGGGGAGTCCCTCAGCATACTGGTCAGATTTGTCCAGGCTGGCAATAGAAAATATAAAACCTTTCCATCTTCTCCTGCCAATCCATTCAGATTGGCAGGAGAGTAAGCTCCAATGGCTGCCCACACATACCCAAAAATGCCAGGCATCTCAGGGAAATGGAAAGGAAAGGTGAATATATGCTGCTGGGGAAAGCGAGGTAACCTTTTGCTTTGCCCCACAAGGACAAAGGAAAGGTTCACGTTAACAGCTATTCTTTATATTTCAAATATAGATGATATATGGATAGGGGATTTTTGGCAGAGAACCGTATTATGGTATGCCTTTGGTGTGGTTAGTATCTGCATTATTTCCTTTAAAAATGTTTTTGTTTTAGTTAAGTCAATAGAATCAATGTAGGCATGTTAAAAAGGTAATACATAAATTGCACAATCCTACATGAATATAAACTATATAAAAACAGAATGTCGTACCTTTTTAGGGTAAACTGCTGCTCCTACTTCTGGAAAGACTGTAGCCCCACCTGCCTCCACGTCACTCATCTGTAAGAATAAACACTTTTTAATTTCTTTAAAGCAAGAAAATACAATTTTGAGCTTGATAAAATATACTGTGTACAATCGGCTCATCAACAAAAATAGTACACAGGGCCTGGGACTGGCATGGCAGGTGTCAGTAGGTAGAGGGGAGGCAATCCAGTGAAACATGTGTTCGCTGATCTCCTCTCCAGGGAATGAACTCTGAAATGACAATGATTTTGTGACTTTCCGTTTCTGAGCTGTGATTTCCTGCCCGATCTGTGCTTGTATAGGCTTTAATGGGCTAGAAACGATTACATTACGGGTCATGGCTTAAAATACAGTTAAATAAAACAACCCCCCCCCCCCCCAAAAAAA
>NW_017308018.1:149046-156080 GCF_000935625.1 Nanorana parkeri
TTTTATCCCCCTGCATAATAAAAACACATGTCAGATGTACCTACATATGAAAATGACAACTGGACCACATGTTCGGTATTGCTGCGTACGCCAGAGAGCAATATTTCTAGGGACATTATTCTCGGCTAACTCTAAATTGATGACCTGTAAAAGGTTTTGAAGTGTTACCTATAGACCATGTTGGGTACTGTAGTTTTTTGCCATTTTATGGGCACATGCAATTTGGAATCGTGATATGTTTGGGATCTATTTACTCGTCACAAGCTCAAATTACCTCCCCCACCCATCCCAAATGGGATGGGTGGGGGAGGTAATTTTCAGGTCTAAAAATTTGAATTTTAATGTGCACAAAAAAGAAAAAAATTGTGAAAACTGATTTGGCAGGGAAAAGGTTAAACTCTACTTGGGGCATGTGGCAAGATTTACAAACATCTCCATGTAAAATGCCAACTAATACGACCTCTTATAAAAAAAGTTAGAGCAAAACATGCTTACATCCATCAGATTTAACAATGATGTTTGACTTTAGCAGGCAACAACTGATGACACACCAATATAATGGTCTATTATTCTGCATAAAACTTACATAAAACAACCACGTAGCGATTCTGTTGCCTGTACCAAGCTCTTTGAATGCATCAGGTTCATCTTTCTGTGGAATAACAGAAGGAACATTTAGTGTAACACCTTTGTAAAAACAAAAACATCCAAACAACGTGCATTGTTCTGTTCATCAGGAGATCAGTTACTTAAATGTGTTAATGTCATTCTGAGACCATACAATCACAATTATCAGTTATTGGAAGGCATTCAGTTTATAACAATGCAGAAACATGCTCAGACACAGCATTCGTAGAACAATCGCTGATCACGTTTTACAAGAAAGGTACAGATCTTCTCATTTGAAAAATCTCTGGGGCTTTGCGGCGAACCCACAAATTTCATGCTGCAAAACCACCAGAAGAACCATCAAGTGCAGTAATAAAAAATGAAACATCCCTGTTAAAGTGAAGCTCCAGGCAAATATAAACCCTACAGTCCAACTGATGTAAATGCATTTAAAAAAGCTGCAAGCATAATATTTTGTCCTATTAGCGCTGTATAATCTCATGCATGGCGATATCAGCCATACTTACACACAATAAGGCTGATTTACTAAAGGAATTTTGAATATTCATACAATAAATTGTGTGAATACTCACTTCCACTATCCAACCGCATTGTTTTTCCCCCCACTGCAGTGGCAAGGTATACGGAGGTTAAATACTTCTAAGTGGGCAAGGTACAGGTTCTCTTTTAGAATCTTTGCTGAATGCTTTGTAAATATCTGTACATGCACTAGTCCTAAGGCCCCAGTAACACGGGGCTTTAGGTTGCAGCTGGGGGTTCCTGCGGCACAGATCTATGGATTTTAAGGGCAGGAATCCCAGGTGTGTCCGTACAGATGCAGCCACTGTGCCCGTCCAAGTTCACAAAAGAAAATAATGGTGTCTTCCTTTTTGTTGTTCTATAGGATGGGTGTGTCAATCATAAGAGTGTCCAAAAGACAGGTATTGTGACACACACAAACACTTTAACTAATTGCATTGCTAGCTGGAGTTGCAATTTAAGTACTATGGTATTGCTGTTCATCAAGATTCTTATGGTGATTTGACATATTCTGCCAAAACAAATGATTAGGGCTGGTAATGATTACAATTTTCCTGTTCGATTAATCGAATAGTTTTTTTAATCAATTATAACGCACATACAGATCCAACTACATTGGCCTATACACATACAGCACAGCAATGAAGTAATAAAATGAACTAGGATCACACTAATCCAGCACGTTATTAATCTCACGTGCCCCACTCAATATGGCCGCCGCTTGAGTGGGGCAACTCAGAATAATAACGTGCTGGATTAGTGTGATCCTAGTTCATTTTATTACTTCATTGCTGTGCTGTATGTGTATAGTCCAATGCCAGGGATCCCAACCTGAAATAAGCAATTTCAGGGAGGTGTCCCTCATTTTAGGGAGGTGCTCTCTCCCCCCCCCATCCGCAGAGGGGGGGCTAGGAGAGAGCACCCCCCTGAAATGATGGCAGATAGCAAAGAAGCTATTGCTTCCTGTGCTATCTGCAGACTTTTGTTTTTAGTATTCTGCCAGTTGCAGTTGTCAGAATAAAAAATAAACAAAAAAAGGCATAAGAATGCATAGCTAGATTCCTATTGGCTATTTCACTTTGCAATAGCCTATAGCAAACTATCTAATGCACCCGCCCCCTGCTGCTTTCAAATCACCAGAAGAGGACCTGATAGAAAAATTCAGGTCCCCCTCTGCTGATTGACAGCAGCAGTGGGCGGGTGCATTAACTAGTTTGCTATTGGCAATTGCAAAGTGCAATAGCCAAAAGGAATCTAGCTATGCAATTGTATGCCCTTCTTTTCTGACTGACGGTCAGGCCGCGGCTCCCGATGTCAGAAAAGAAAAGAAAAAACGATCGCAGGGAAAGGTTTAATCTGCTCGATTGAGCAGATTAAACCTTTCCGGTAAAAAGTGTTTCTCTCCCGGTCGGCCGGGAGAGTTGGGATGTGTACTCACCGGCCCACGCAGCTCCATCGGGTAACGAAGGGAAGCGGGGGAGGAGTCCAGTGACGACACAGACGTCACCGGACTCCTCCCCCCTTCCCTTCGTTAGCCAACAGCCACTTGGGGAAGGGGGGAGGAGTCCGGTGACGTCGATGTCCGTGACGTCACCGGATCTCCGACGGAAGACCCGGAAGCCGGCGGAGAGGTGAGTAGGGATCAAAAGAACTTTGAGCGATCAAAAAAATGTACGATTAATCGAGGGATTAATCGTTAATTTTCGCAGCCCTACAAATGATGTTATGAATGGTACATTTAAAGGTTGGACACACACATATTGCTGAATCCCGGAACCAGCACATTCACCAGCTCTGTATATTGCACACTGCCTTCACTCCACTAAAAGGAAGGGCACATGTGCACTAGGACATATTTCTTGCAAAGCACAAAGGCGATAGTGCTGCTTTCCGTGACCAGTGTATTACTTGCCCGTGCAAAGTCAAAGTGGGGTTCATACTGTCCTCCCATTCCATAATTTGCCACCTGAAAGAGACAAGAGACAATGCATTGTAGTATTCATCTGTTAACTGGGAAAAGAGGGACTTACCCTTCCAAAATCAAAATGGGGCTCATACTGCCCTCCAACACCATAGTTGGCCACCTGTGAGAATCAGAATACAGTGCAGAATAAGAGAGAAGATCCTATAACTGTACAGAGAGTCTGTACAACAACAAAAAGACAACCTTTCTCTCAGCGGTCGTTCTTCAATTTTATTTAGAAGGAGACTTGTAAAGGAATATAAACACTGATATGCAAGCTACAAGACCAATATACTTCTTTTATCATTAGGTTTTGCGGTTGTTAGTACTCTGGCCGTGAAGCACTGGGGATCTGGGTCTGATCCCTCATAAGATATTTACATATTGTATGTTTTCCCCAAATTTATGTGCATTTCCTAGCACAAATTTTTGTTTTTCACTCAAACTGGCCCTATTATCTCTGTATCATTATGTTAAAGTGACATTAAACACTCAGATTTTTTAACATAAACCAATACTGTAATGTGTGCCTTACTGTATGGTATTTTCACTTCTCTTTGCTGCTCTTCCTTTTAAATCCTCATGTCTTCTCATGCTTGGGGAGAACTTCCCTTTGCAGCTGACTGCCTCTTCCTGTAGTGCTGGCTCAGGTTGCAAACCTATACACAGACACCATGTAGCCATTCCAGAGACAAGGCAGTCTGCTGCAAAACAGAAGTTCTGCCAAGCATGAGAAGAGATACAGATTTAAAAGGAAGAGCAGCAAAGAGAAGGGAAACAACCATGGATTACAGTAAGGCGCACATTACAGTATTGTTTTATGTTAAAAAATCTGAGGGTTTAAAGTCACTTTAAGGAAAATATGTCCAAAGTATTAACGGCAAATGCTCTCTGGGAAAGGGTCAGTGCTAGACAAACTACTAAGTGACATGAAAACTATTCTACATAGACGCTACATGTTGACCTGCTATTCTATATTGTAGATCACTCACGAACTACGTATTTTATCAATTTTTTAACAAATTGCACAAGCAGCAATGAAGATAAAAAGGTAGAGAAGATCTTTTGCTAAACATTTAGACATCAATACAAAAAATAATTGATCATTGATAAGAGAACTCTCAGCCTGTCTACATTTAGTTGTTTGCTAAGAGCAGAGTACAGCTTTACATCTTCATATTCAGCTACGAAAGCCCATTGTAATAAACATGCAATGCAGCACTTGGTTAGTGGCTGGAGACAGGCTTCTCCTCCGTGTCGAGACTTGCCACCCTTTTGTGTATTCAGTCTAGTATCAGCTGTTCTGCTCACATTCTTGCCAGTACTCAGTGTTGTGTGGTTACTTTTACTTATTAGCATGTGACAAGTTTTTTTGTTTTTTTTGTTTAACATTATTATTCTTTTTATTTATACCAAACACTTGTCTGGTCCTTTACAGCATAATATGAATCCTTCATTTTGTAGCAGCTGGACAGTGATTAGGAGGTGCACCGAAATGGACATTTTAAAACCGAAATAAAAAAAATCGTCAGGCCGAAACCAAAAATGTTTATTTAAAATCTTTTCAAAATTGTTAAATATTTTGTTATTTATGTTTATAAACTGTAATTTTTTTATATTTATTTATTAATTTTTTATTAAATCTTTTACTTTACTTTTAGGGGCTTTGGGGAAATATTAGGGGTCTAAACCACCGATATTTCCCTTTTAAAATAGAAAAAGAGATTGACACAAAGGCCTCTCTCTTTTTCTGTATCCCCTGTGTTCAATGAACAGGAATCCTCTATGAGTGTTCCTGTTCATTCATAACATGAGAACAGAGTATGTTTTACTATATTCACAATTATGAATGAACAGGAGGTGATATAGACCACTTCCATTCATTCATAATTGAGGATATAGTACACATACCATGTCCTCAATTATCTACAAACACTCAGCGATCACTGATCTCTGAGTGTTTGTACCTTGCGCTCCTCTCTGACACGCTGTCACAGGAGGTTGATCGAGCGGTGCAGGGAGGAGAGCTCAGCCACCTGTGGCAGTGCGGCTGTCTCCGCCCCCACACACCGCTCTGCCGGACTGTGATAAGAGGCTGAGCGGTGTGGGAGGAGAGGTGTCGGCCACTCACAACACTCCCCCCGCAGTGCTCGGCCGGCTGTCACACTTTCTCTCCTCCCCGCTGGGACACAGAGCAGCGCCCAGCGGGGATGAAAGAAAACAGGCATGCGCCGATGTTTGGGCAGGAAAATGGCACTACTCTGCAGTTAGCCAAAAGTGCCATTTTCGGCCGATATGTTTCGGCGGCAGATATATCGGTGCATTCCTAGTGATAATATTTCATCCCTAGTGATAATATTTATCAACTTGGGAGTGTATATCCACATGTCACGTGGCCAGATTTACTCAAACTGGCTTGTTAATGGATCATTCTCAGCATATTTTCTGCATGAAAGAACGGTACCAGGACATTGATTAAACATGTAGTAGTATTAGGCTCCTACATTAAATACCTAAAATGAAGGCAGCAATATGACTGGTACCCAGTTAGTATATAGCAAGTGTGAAGAGATTATTGTACTTCATCACATTTTTACCTTCACAACATTTATTTGACTTTTCAGCCTTTAAATCGTGTAACGCTTACATATTCCCAACATTGTATAATATTGTAATATACTTGCCTTTCCTCCCACGCGGCTCCAGCAGGTGGCACTGCCTACCTACCACTCACCATGCAGCGTCATAGAGTTCTGCCTTCTGTGTCAGTTTAAGCCCTGGGATTCATTTCCCCAGCGTTAGTGCATTGAACATGCTGGCATATAGCAGTTGAACCTGCTCTCCATCCTGAAGCATATAACTACTTTATTGTTCTCCATACTGAAGTTCTAGCTACATACAACACTTTTTATCCTGAATTATCTGCAATTCGCTCTCCATCTTGTAGTATGTTGCTGCTTGTACCCACATCTTGCTAAAATTAATAGAGACCTCCTGCAGTCACTTCAGCCATTAACCTCAGCCCAGCTTCTGACCAGTATCCTGCAGCAACTGTCTTTAGTCCTCAGCACAGCTGCCAACGTAACATAATTACTCTGTGCTCATCCCACTCAGTGACACTAGCTTCAACCATCTTAACCGCAAGTATACTTTTCCTCGCTATTACTTCCGTCTGTCACATGAACTCAGTGTTGAAAGACGTGAAGAAAATGGTTGCTAGTGCTAGAGGGATTTACAAATCCATGTTCCAGGTCCTTGAAAAAGGTGTCAAAAAGACGGGACTTGCTGAGTACGATTCAGAGATTCCTTTGAAGATTGTTAGCCAACTCCTCCCCCTTCTCCCCATAGCTATTATTTTTAAAAAATATTTCTAACTATATATTTAATATTTTTCTTAGTTTTGTTTGAGAAAATAAAAATGCACAAAAAACTATTTGCAAATAGCTTTGCAATGCTTTCAAACAAACACAAAAAATAAAAATTTAGTTTTAGTTCCATTAAAAACTGGACAAAATGATAGAATGAAATGTATACTTTTGGGTTGTTTTGTTTACACATCCTTTTGTGTACAGACTGCATATATTTTTTTTAATGCAAAACACTTACAAAATACCTATTTGTTCTAAAAATAATTTTAAAAACCCACAGTATTTTTCTTTCTATTAAGGACATTGCTGTATAAACAGGCCCATAGCACAGGGGCGTATCTGCCGCGAGGCAAACAAGGCGTTTGCCTGGAGCGGCAGATTCGCTGAGGGCGGCACCGGGCCAATTGGAGAAGGGTTACAGACCTGGATGTGATGCCCTCGTGATGCGGAAGACGGCTTGGGGTGGTGTGCAGACGGCGGGCGTCTTCGTTGTGTCATCATTGGTAAGTATGTAAGCCCCGGGGGTCCGTGAATCATCGGCAGGTCAGTCCGGG